>NW_024469017.1:0-148164 GCF_003184825.1 Aspergillus fijiensis CBS 313.89 | reverse complement strand
TGTCAGAATTACCTGGGACCACGAGCCAGGAGCATATCCCTACACAGTTGAGATATGTAAGTCACTGACTTGAGAATCTTTGCAGCTTGGACTCTTGGCTACCATACTAGGTCAACAACAGTTTGCCCGCTTTGGAACACGCGGTATTTATCATCAATCTGGTGTTGGTATCATCAGAGAACGTAACACCATGTATATGAACCAGTTGGGCATACTTGGAGAAGCTTGAATGCTGCGCGACTTTTCAAGCCTTGGACTACAGCTTCTTTTGTGAAGTGATCCTTGAGCTGGCGGGCCTGCCATCTCTTCGAGGACGAGTGTCTTTTAAAAGTGAGGTGGCAAACCAAACGACAGCTTCGTGAAATACGTGAGATGGAAGGAATATACATAATGGAAGTCCTCTCTCTTTTCTTAGGGTACAGCCAGATTATTGTGAGCCGTATGCACGGGGCATGTTGTGATACACGACTAGGACTTATTTGAAAAGTACGGAGTAGTTGTTGGATTCGAGGTTAGGTTTTTCCTCTCCGTCAATTCAAGCATTGCCGGAGCGGGCGGGCTCCGGGCAATGATTTAGAATCACCCAAATCAATGTCTTCGATTTCAAGATACTGGAGCACCCGATTTGTTTTCTCTGCCCTCCATTCCCCTGTCTCTTACTTACACTCGGCTCTACAGTATCTTTATCTGATGCCCTTCGATATACAAAACTTGCTCTCGGCGACCGTTCAAGCTTGTTGTTGATACGTGTGAGATATCGTACCTAGCACACAGCTTACTTAGATAATAATAGTCAGGACAGTCAAGTACCCTAATGTTACCTACCTTTATCTAATATTTACTTTGATAGTCCGTAGATGAGAGTTCATTATTCTCTTCTAGGGTATTTACACTTTCCGACAATACTTACGTGGTGGTAATGTTCAAAACTGTATCATACCCGTGATAATTACTCGTCAGTAACTATCGGACGGTAATCTGTGGGTAAGTATATATGACCACGCCAGAGTACCTGGAGTAAATAGTAACTTACAGTACATACTCAAGTAGTAGTGGACACCTATCAAATATGCCGCTGTGGTGCCTCCTGCACCTTAATTGACTACTAAGGCCATAGCTTAGGTTGGCTAACTACCCAGTCCACAACCACCTACCTAAGTGATCACTTACACCTGTTCTAAACGATACTCACCCTATTCCAATGGCTGTTGCGAGTCGCTAAACTACTTCTTTTTGCCCAACATTTCCACCAAGCACCCAATTGGCATGCAAACATGAAGCTTTTGAACTTTCTGGTCCCGTTCCTCGCCATACTTCCCCATGGCCTCTGTGCCAATTCTGATACAGACAAGTACGAGAAATATCGCTCACTCGCGAGATCTGCGCCTATTGATCTTGATGACTCTTCCTACGAAGATTTAACATCGAAACCTCGTGATTATCATGTTGCCGTGTTGTTGACTGCTACTGAAGCTCGTTTCGGATGCATTCTATGTCGTGAGTTCCAACCCGAATGGGACCTCATCGCGCGCAGTTGGAACAAAGGTCCTACACCCAATGACTTGAAAGTGCTTTATGCTACCCTTGAATTCACCAATGGCAAAGAAACATTCCAGAAAGTAAGATGAATACTACCGTCCTTGCGAGAACATGACCTCGAGGCTAATATGTAGAAGCTCATGCTTCAAACCGCACCGGTTCTGCTTGTGTTTCCTCCGACGGTCGGCCCTTTCTCCAAGGTCGACGATGCGCCCTTACGTTTTGACTTCAGCGGGTGAGGCACGGTTTCTGTGGGAATATGGGTAACCTTCGCTAACATGATGTGCTCTGCAGTCCTATCTCGGCTGATCAGCTTTATACATGGATCTCCCGTCATCTTCCCAATGGTCCAAAACCTCCTCTTGTTCGCCCGATCAATTACATGCGCATAATCTCGGGCGTGACTATCTTGATGGGTGTAGTGACTCTTTTCACCGTGCTTTCACCCTACGTGTATCCTGTGGTGCAGAATCGAAACCTCTGGGCCGCCATGAGCCTTATCGCGATTCTCTTATTTATAAGTGGCCACATGTTTAACCATATTCGCAAAGTACCATATGTCGCCGGGGATGGAAGGGGTGGAATCAGCTACTTTGCTGGAGGGTTCTCAAATCAATTCGGCATGGAAACACAAATTATAGCTGCTATTTGTAGGTTTCTGGTTTGACTAAACATGTGATTGTGCTAATCATTCTATTTTACAGACGCCATCCTCTCCTTTGCAACAATTGCTCTGGCAATGAAAGTTCCCCGTATCGCCGATAACAAAACACAGCAGGTGGCAGTGATCATCTGGGGTTCTGTTCTGCTTGGCATGTACAGCTTTCTTCTCAGTGTTTTCAAGGTGAAAAATGGCGGTTACCCTTTCTTCCTCCCGCCTTTCTAGATGAGCACCGTGTCATGAGATGGGTGTGTAAGTGCATATCTGGGGTGAAGGCAGGGGATTGGCAAGAGGCCAGATGAGGGGATTCCGCGGAAGGTAGTTTGTGCATACCATATCCGTGGTGTATCAGTCTATTTGTCATGACACGTGTATTGGCGAGTGTGCATTGGCATAGATTCGAGTCAGAGTACTGCAGCTGGCATTAAAGTAATGCATTTCATGTGTGCGTTTCCGCTATGGAATCGATATCTGAGACCAACTCAAGCGGCTACGAGTACATACTCTCTTTTTCTTTGTTCAACTCCGCGCGATTATCAGGACTCCGCGAGAAAGGAGGGGGGCGGGGGTGGGACTCTCCACAAAACTGCACTTTTACATAGTAGTCTTGTTCAAGCGGGGACTCGCGGGTTGCTACACAGTATGTTCAGTAGTTTGTCCTACAAACAGTACACACTGCATACAGACCCGTGACTATGTATCCATGATATACCTTCGAGGTTGAAGTAGTGTAAATGGCTGACCAATAAGGGGCGGTGGGAGAAAGACCGGCGGACTAGCGCAAGTGGAGTGGATTACCTCGGTGTTTATCTAGGTAGTAGATTATGAACCCGTGGTCTTCTTCTTCTTCTGTGAACTTAACCTTACCCACAATCCAGCCTATCAGTCGTCATTTTTTTCGTATCAGCATGCCATCGCCGGATGATGAAGCTAGCTCTTTGCTAGCGTCACCAGCTTCTGGTACAACGCTTCTGGTCCTCGTTCAATTGACCTCAAAGATATTCACTTTTACGGCAAATCAGTTGATCTTGAGAGATCTACCACCAGCTTTTCTAGGAGTTGCAGCCCAGCTGGACCTATACTCCATTACACTGCTGTTTTTTTCTCGGGAAAGTATCAGACTGGCGATTCAAAGGCAACCGCTTGTTACCTCTGTTTCCTCGGATTCAAGTAGTCATGGTAAAGCCGCAATTGACAACAAATTCAGCGCAACTAAACAACCAAGAACCCAAGAAGTGGAATCACAGTCCGTGGTCAATATGTCCTACTTGAGTCTGGGAATGGGACTTCTCTTAGCCATGATACTCGGTACCTCTTACATTCGTCTTGCCTCGGATGAAGTTTCTCAAACACCGTCTTATCACCAAAGTGTGAAAATAATTACCATCGCATCTCTAATAGAACTTGCAAGCGAGCCATGTTTTAACGTGATGCAGAGGTATATGCTGTACAGGCAACGTGCACTTGTTGAGATGAGTGCTGCATTCATGAAAAGCTTGGTAACTTGTTTTGTTTTCCTGTGGGCTGCCTACTATAATATCACCGTTGGTGTTCTGCCGTTTGCACTCGGACACTTGAGCTATGCATGTGCACTTCTTTGTGGTTATTTTATAGCTATCAGAAAGATGCCAAGGCATCCAGACTTCTCTTTGCTGCTCACAAGATTGCAGTCGCGGTAAGTGTGCCTGCCTGGATTTGTGTATTAGGACACCACCTGATAGGACCCCCAGTGATCGCCACAGCTATGTGGCTAACAAATTCCCATGGCCAATGATCTCATTGGCTGCAAGTTTGTTTCTTCAGTCCATCGTCAAACATCTACTCACGCAAGGGGATTCAATGATCCTAGCGACAATGACAAGCCTAGAAGATCAGGGCATCTATGCCCTCGCCTCAAACTATGGTGGTCTCGTGGCCCGCATACTTTTTCAGCCCATTGAAGAAAGTAGTCGGGCCATCTTCTCATCACTGCTTCATAGCAACTACCTTGAAAAGCGACGCACGGGGAATGTCAGTCGCGCCAAAACACATCTAGCCGACATCCTGCGCGCCTACAGTCTGGTAGCTGCAGTGGCCTTTCCCCTCGGTCCAGCTTTGGTACCTCTAGTGCTCGATTTCCTGGGTGGGCGCAGCTGGGCTTCGCCTACGGTGAGTAGCTTACTATCTCTTTACTGCCTTTATATACCATTCTTGGCTTTCAATGGTATAAGTGAGGCATTCGTTTCTTCGGCTGCTAGTCCTTCAGAAGTTCGCAAACAGGCACTATGGATGGGAGTGTTCTCAACTTGTTATGTTTCAGCAGCGTACGTATTCTTAGTTGTCGGTGATTTGGGTGCTCAAGGGATGGTCTATGCCAACATCGTCAATATGGCGGTTCGTACTATCTGGAGCTTTTTATTCATTCGGTCATTCCTACAACGTTGCACCTTGGCATTAAGGCCATCCGAGTTCCTTCCCCGGCCCCAGACTTTTCTGGCTGGCATCATGATATCGACAGCTTTTATGAGAAATGGATCCTACAGGGTCAACTCTAGAGATTTTTCAGGCACCTTGATTTATAGCGCTATATACATTATATTTGTGTAAGTCTCTATGCATCTTCGAACTTTTCTGAACCCGACCACTAATTATCATGCACACGGCCAGGTTGTATGCTGAGAGAAAATACTTGCTAGCACAATGCACCAAAGCCAAAGAGATCTTGAGATCTGGATGCAAATACAAACGAGGTTGAAAGTCTCATTGTCAATCATCAAAGACAATCTTGGTTGCTGCTTTGCTCGAGTCAACGTCTTTGAAAAATGCACCATAGGCATCATGTTGCTTCTTCTTGACCGTCGAGCCGAACTTGAGAAGGGATTCTGGTACATCCTGCTTGGCTGCTTTGAGCACGTTGATCAACCTGCAACCCATTAGCCCCGCAAAAAGAATTATGACATAGGAAAATATCTCCGAATTCGCATGCACTGGAAGACTACTCACCCTCCAGATTGAGCCTTATCCAATTCAGTGAACAGAGTAATTGCATGGCCCTCAGCCCCCGCACGACCGGTTCTTCCGGAAATGTCAGCTAAGTTTCCGACAGCCGTCTTTACCAGGGGCAAGATCACTTACCGTCCGATTCGATGTACATAGTCTTCGACCGTAAGCGGGAATGTGACATTGATAACAAGTTTGACAGCAGGGATATCAAGTCCACGAGCTGCCACATCAGTGGCGACAAGGACGGTAGCAGTGCCACTCTTAAAAGCCTCTAGGCTTTTGAAGCGCTCTTGCTGGCTGAGGTCGCCATGTATTCCTGCAACCTTAAAACCCTTATTCCGTAGAACTCTCTCCACACGAACAGCTTCCTTCTTATACAGACAAAAGACCAGGACTTTCGGGGGTTTGGGAGCCCTTTGACTTTGATTGAGTAGCTGTACAAGCCTTGGCTCTTTCTCATGTGGCTGTATGACCTCAACCTCCTGTTTGATTCTCGTATTCGCGCGAGGATCGGCAGATGGATCTCCGCCGATGGTAACAGTGACAGGCGTTTTCATGAATGTGGTAGCAAGATTTCTGACAACTGGAGGCCATGTTGCTGTGAACATCACAGTTTGTCGTTTTGACTTTGACATGGGATGGATGATGTCCTTGATATCTTGTTCAAACCCCTTGTCCAACATACGATCGGCTTCATCCAAAACAAGGTACTTGACCTTTGAGAGATCGACCGAGCCGTCATTTTGAAGATCCTTCAATCTACCCGGGGTTGCGACAACAATGGGTGCAGTCTTCAGAGCTTCGCGCTGTTCATCCTTTGGGACTCCGCCAAAGATGCAAGTTACTTCCACACCCAGTGGTTTCGCGAACTTCACAAGCTGGTCATGAATTTGTTTAGCCAACTCCCTAGTTGGTGAAATCATGACCGCCATGGGCTGACAAGGCTTTTTATTGCACTTCCTCTTCGAATCTTGTAACTTCTTGAGGCATGGCAATCCGAAAGCGAGGGTCTTACCACTACCAGTCTCAGCAATACCAATCACATCGCGACCAGCGAATAGCAAGGGCCAAGTTGTTGATTGAATGGCAGTCGGAGAGGTGAAAGAACCAAGGGGATCGTAGAGTTTGCCGTCGCAGGGAGGAAGATATGAGAAAGACATGATAGGCCGAAGATTTGCAGCATCTTTCGAGGTGTCGGTCACTTTGATTGTGTTCTCGGTAAGAAAGTGCTCTATGTCTGATTCTGGCAAATCGCTCAATGCGCGCGACTGGACGTATTTCGGTTCGTGCCCTGCGATATCCTCGGATTTTTCCGTAGCCTTCGAAGCATTCTTTTCTTTTCTCGACTTTTTCTTCAGTCTGTGCTCCGTTCGCTCCTCTTCATACTCGCGTTTAGCCATGATTCAGGGTTTCACACAGATGATATCTGAGAAACGAGAAGTCGCATGCACTCAGAAACCTAATATGGTTTATCTTGCCTTCGGCCCAGGAATTTTTTTTTCCTCTTTTTTGCCGGGGCAGTCAATCTGATTGCCGGCTGATTCGTCGGAGAAACGTACCCCATGAAGCAAAGTGGATACTGAGGTAACTATCGGCTTTTGACTGATTGGTCTGATCCCTTAATATTATCGCCTTATCTGAAAATCTTCAAGGTCCCACGTTGGCGCGGACCATCTACATTCTACACCGTGGACTACTGAGGTACTGTAGACTCCTAGAGGCTACATTATTGTCTAAGTTAAAGTTCGGTACTATAGTACATGAGCAGGTAGATCTCGGACTCTCCGAGAGACATTCACTCGTACACTTGTCGCGGCTTAGCTCAAACATTCTGTAGTTAGCTAGCTTAGCTAGCTGTACATGCCAGCTGGTACAGTGGGAGGAAAGGAGTTTGCACCCCCCCTGTTTGGCTTACGTACTGCGCTAGCTATCACCGCCTTCTTTATTTTGTCCACCGGACAGTTAGCAAAGGAAATAAGTGGCTTCTATAAGAGTTCTGCTGGCAGATTCACGGATACACTATGTCTAGGGAGGCTAGCGGACTAACTATTGCAGGGGGGGGGTGCAAACTCCTTTCCGGGGACTGTAGCGCCTGCTTCTGATTCTGTGGCAGGCCAAGCCAACAATCATGAATATGACTAGTTCAAGGTGCAGATGATCTTCCCTTTCGTCTGGTTGCTCTCAAGTAGCCTGTGAGCATCTGCAATATCCTCAAATGAAAAAACCTTCTCCACATAAACTTTGAAAGTTCCGTCCTTGAATCTTGGTAATGCCTGATTAACCAAGAGATCACGCAATTTCTTTTGGTATTGTTCGTCTCTGCTCCGTAGCGTGCTGCCCTCGAACCTTATCCGCTTCATTAAAATGCCACTAATGTCAACATTACCAGGGAGTATTGAGCCACTCATTTGTCCCAGCTGAACAATGTGAGCGTCTTTTGCCGCCACATTCAGATTGCCCTGGAAGTGTGTCGCACCGACAAAATCGATTATAACATCGACACCACGGCCCTTTGTCGCATTCAAGATCTCCGAATCCCAATTCTGATCCCTGTAATTATAACCAGCAGTAGCACCCAGTTGACCGACGCAAAAGTCGAGCTTCTCCTTAGAACCAGCAGTTACATAAATCTCCGATGCACCACTGTTTCGAGCAAGCTGGATTCCGGCTATCGACACTGATGATGCTCCAGCATGCCAGAGAACGGATTTGCCTGGCGTGTGACCACCGATCAAATAAAGAGCTTGACATGCCGTGATCCATGTCTGTAGGTATGTTCATGTTAGACGAAGGGTGATTATCCGGGGAGACACTTCAATCTACCTCGGGTATTCCTGCTGCTTCTATCCAAGTCATATCGAGAGGTTTATGTATCAACATATTCGTCGATACAGCGATGTACT
Organism: Aspergillus fijiensis CBS 313.89; assembly: GCF_003184825.1. NCBI lineage: Eukaryota > Fungi > Ascomycota > Eurotiomycetes > Eurotiales > Aspergillaceae > Aspergillus > Aspergillus fijiensis. Next base: position 140,079 of record NW_024469017.1, on the reverse strand, counting down.
CAGCATATGCACCTGCAAGACACTGATTAATCATGTCAAAAATCATTTTAAAGTCTCACTTACCACCATACGCCAAGCCGAAAACCTCATCGCCTATCCGAAAGCCATTGCAATCGGCTGCTCCGAGTTCCTCGATTACACCAGAGAATTCTACCCCCATGGTGCTTGGAGCCTGCGGCGGAACGGGGTATTTGCCCTCGCGCTGCAATAGATCCATTCGGTTCAAACCGAAGGCCCTGATTCTGATCAAGGCATCGCCACCTTTCAGCTTCGGAGTGGGGATCTCTTCGATGAAAAGGGCATCAACATTGCCTTTCCCGCCGCGAACGCCTATTTATGATCGTTCAGACTCAATCGGGATCAAAATATGAATTCTCAGTGGTCCTTACTGATCGCTCGCATAGTGGTACTGATACGCAGTCAAGTACTTGATAGCAAATAAATTCGATTGAATACCCCAGAAGGAGATTCGACTGGATAATTATTCGACCTGGTTAGTAACTGCTCAATCAGGTGTTAGTTATCAACACCGTCACGTTACGCATTTGTCAGCCACAATGGCAGATTAGTCATGACGACGTAGTAGAACTAGAAGTACTCATAGTCACGGTGCAGATGTTACTCTACTGGTGCGCAGGGAATGGGACATATATTGTAATAGGAATTGATCACATATACACAAGGGTGGATGCAGATGCTGGCATTTTCAAGCCCGGCGCGGGCACGTCAGTTATCCTCATGATGAATGAAAGCACAATGGCAAATTCAAGGTGATTAACAGGCTGATTTACTAAAAGCAAATCAGAGTAGTTTATCGGTGTGATCATGAATATTTTCAAGACAAATTATACGAGTCAATTTGTTCTGCTAGGCGAGAAGCCTCCTCAGAGTAGTTGATTGCTCTGGCCGATGATACCTGGTATCGAACTCTAGAAACCCGAGGGAGAGATAGAATCAGTCACCGATTGCGCTAAATCAATGAAAGAGTAAAACTTACCGCTGCTGATCACCGAAGTGATCTATCTTAGCCCTGCATCGGAAATTCCACGTCCGGCAGTTAGCATCTTGAAACAGTTCACCCGCTGCTCTCTCGTCTGCCTGTCGCAGCTCCATCAACTGGTCTGCCGTAGTGCCCATCATATGTCTTCCCACATCATCAAAGCAGCTCAACCAAAGTTGACCAGTATGGTCGCTAACATTGACAAGCATTATGTAGCGATATTCTGGTCGCGAGTGTGTCTTATCACACCGCTCGCAACGCCATTGACCAGGATCAAGCTCCGTCACTTTTTTATTGCAGCCTTCTGAAAGGCAGGCGGGGTAACATATGTTGTCTTGCTTTATGTAGATGACAGTCGCCTTTAGTGAAAAGTAGACTGCCTCGTCGGACATTCCGAGTTGCTCTTCCCGAACTTGAGCTATGGTCTTGAAGTGATCGGGCCTTGCGGCGGACATCGCTGTACCCGACATTGAGGCATGCGACGTGAAAACACCATCCCTTCCCTGCGCATCATACCAGCCCTTAAGCTTGTGAGCTTCTTCGATATCAGGGTCTACTGTTATTGAACCTGAACTCAGCAGACTCAGACTTCGCCCTCCAAAGTCGGAAACCTTGACACCCTTGAATGCCATCACTGACTCGGGTAAAGTGTTAAAATTCAGTGCCGTATTGCCCCAGACAGTTAAACGAACTGAGTACCCGGTATTGTCAACCAGTGTCAATTCACGCTTGTTATACGGTTTGCTTGTGGTCTTCGAGACGATTTGAGAGACTTCGCCAGCCTCTTTCAGCACGCCGATAACATCAATCGTAGTGTCCTTTTCCACTGACTGGAGATCGCTGATTGTAGTGAAATTGAACCGGACTTGAGGCACATCGCTCTGGTCTTCCGCCTGGGAAAACTATCAGAGGATTATCATCATGGGGATGCGGGGGCTGACGTACCTTTTCAACAATGGTGTCTCTTTCAAAGGTAAGTTCGTAGTCGTTATTCAGGTTTGTGAATTGCTTCTTGGCGATCTGGACACGACAATTCGAAATATAATAGACACTGCCCTCCTGGAAGACATCATAAAGCATGTCACACTGATCATTGAACCCTGTTGCGCGAATTTCGCCGCTGTCATCCAACAAGTTCACGCTGAATAATTTGCCTTCCGTGTTTCTGTTGTGCCAGGTTTTGATGGTCGATTTGCTTGTACAGCGAGCCTTGATCGTCCATTTGTGCGAGTAGGGGGAAATGGCTTCAATTGGATAGATGGTAGTGTGAGCTGCTGAAGGAAGACCTGTCCGAGTTGTTTGCGTTCGGTGATGAGACGGCGCTGGTGCAACTTGGGGCTTAGAGCCGTAAAACCCATTACTCGATATGGTTGTTGGTTGGGGCTTATCTTCTTCTTCAACCTTGCTCTCCAATGGTCGGGGTTCTCCGAGTTTCTCGCTTTCACCTAAGTCTTGGAGAACATCCAGTTCAAGGATGATGAGAATCCTGTGGGAAACGTTAGTCCTGGACGCTCAGAAAATGTGATCGTAACAACTTTTTTCCTTTCACGGCATTTGCCTGGAATGACTTCAACTTGACAAAGCATCCTTTGCGAAGCAGGCCACTTGTCACCTTATGATTCAATTCTACATGACACGGCAGTTAGGATTGTTATGTTGGGGGAATGTCTATCAAAAAGCAACAAGGATTCTACTGACGAGTAGCGAGCATAGTCTGAACATAATTCGAAATATCGCTGAAGACAGCCCTGAAACGTTCTTGGTTGTTCTGCTGTGGCGGCAATGGCTTAATCTGGACACACTGAACAATAGGTTCCTGTATCTGAGGTTTGGTCTCATCAAAAATAGCGCTTTATCATACCAGATCAGTAACTGAAGGTGAGACTTGGACTAACGACCTACCTAAGGGCTCCGATCGAGACCTGCGATGCTGGATCCAAAGCCATGATTATACAGCTTGCTCCAAGTGCCTGGGAACTAGTGTCTAGATGTTCAGGTACGTTGATGGCTTCGATCAAGAGAGTGGGTGGCTTCAAACAATGTGATATTGAATGACGTCCAAGATGTCTTATGGTGCAGTTAGATTTTGATGGTTTAGTGATTTGCTCGAGGATAGAAAGTGACAAGGGAAATGGCCATGAAACGGAAGACGCGTGCCGCGTCCATAACGCGCAAAAACGTGTTCAATAATCAAGCCCCACTTACCTCAGTGCTTGGAGCCTTTCAAATTAGTCTCGGCTCCTCGGGAAGCTGCTGCCTGTTGCTTTGAGCCAAACAGCAAGCTACTTGTGCCAATTTGCAAAACCCACTTTCTCTACTTAACATAATCGGCAAGCGAGTGAGTGGGCAGCTGTGTATCATATATAAAAAAGCTTATTTATGAACTTCTATATCTCAACAACAACTGATATAAATAGCTAGAAATTACATGTATATACAAATAATATAGTAGTATAAATCTATAATCAAAAGTTTGTTAGATTTAAATAGCTGTAAGCTATTATATACCAGTATTTTTAAAATACATCAAGAATAAAGTATATTTATATCATCTTTTTAAACAAAGCCTTATCAATACTGAATTTCAGTAGATCTATATAATGGATATAAAACTAATATATCATTTGTATAAAGTTGATATCAAAGTTGGTAAAGTTATAATTTTCTTAAAATATACTCCTTTCTATTAATACTCCAGTTCAAATTTCATTCTGCTTATTATAATCTAATAGGCTATTTTGCAGGATATCAAGTGACAAAATCATAAAGGCTAAAATAAAAATTTAATAAAATTATAAGAGCCTAAACCAGCTCTTCCAATCTTCACAGTTATCGCAAAAAGAAATATTTTGTAAAGGTAAAAGAGTCAGTTAGGTATAGAATAATAGTAGTCTTATATTTCAAAGCCAGTTCTTACTATTTTCTGGGTATAGCAAGATTCTAAAGATTTTTAAGTACTAGAATAATTAGAAGTTGTTAATATTAAATTTTTTAAATAAAAATATATAAATAATCTACTAAAATATTCTAAAACTTTAAAGATTATTTGTAATGATTAAGCTTTTTTTATATATATGTGACAGTCGCAGCCGATAAGTAGAAGTATAATAAAATCGATTATATTAAGATGGTTGTTCTATAGATGGAACCAGGCGGGAGTCTCTATATATAAGAATTTGCTAAGACAGATAAATAGAACAGAATTAATACTACTCAAAATACCAGCCGGGCTGCTATATATATCAGTTTTATAAGAAATAACACCTGCGTTCAGAACTAAATATAAATAGATAAAATTAATAATATAAAAATATTAAGAAATCACTAGAAACAAGAAATAAGAAAATCAGAAGTAATAATAATTTAAAAAAAATAGAAAATAGTATATTAAAAACTATATTATAGTATAGACCTAATATACCTATTCTATCTGTTCTATCTGTTTAATCTACTTAATCTATTTAATCTATTTAATTCTAATAATCTGACTATTTTTTCTAACTGCCTTATATATAATCTATAATTTTTTTAACTATTTATTTATTTTTAATTATATTTATAGCTCTTCGAGCTATATTTTATTTATAAATCTAAAAATAATCTAATTTAATAGCTAGTAAAAAATTTAAAAAATTAGTTATAAAAAATTATCCAGCTAGAGCTGTTATTTTTATTATTTAATTTAACTAAAAATCAGATATAAATGTTTTTTTAATACTATCGTTAACTTTATTTTAATATCTTGCTTATTCTGTCTTACTTCTTTTGTCTTATTTTTTTTATTTATTTTTTTTTATCTTCTGACTATATTTATACTTAATATTCTGTCATAGTGCAGACCTAATATATCTATTCTATTTATACTATCTGTTTTATCTGTTTAATCTATTTAATCTATTTTATTCTAATAATCTGACTATTTTTTCTAACTATTTTATATATAATCTATAATTTTTTTAATTAATTAATTATTTCTAATTTTATTTATAGCTTTTTAAACTATATCTTATTTATAAATCTAAAAATAATCTAATCTAATAGCTAATAAAAAATTCAAGAAACTAGTTATAAAAATTATTTAGTTAAAGTTATTATTTTTATTATCTAGCTAGACTAAAAGCTAGATACTAGTCTATTTTTTAATATTATATAGTTTTATTTTTAAAAATAGCAGTTTTAATAAGATACTAATAATTTTATAATTTCTAATTATATTAAATAATCTAAAAGAATTTATTTAATGTATTAATAAATATTTTAAAAAATAGTATAATTATTATAATAAACTAAACTAGTATAATATAAATATTAAAACTATATTTATTAATATTTAATATATTATTATTATAAAAAATATACTATTTATCTACTAAGTAAAATAAATTTAAAAAAAACTAATTTAAACTACTAGCTTATAAAAATAAATATTATTGAAAAAATTATTTTTTGAAAAAAACTAAGTCTAGACTAAATATACTAAAATTATTTAAATTATTATTTTTATAATAAATATTTTAATATAAATTTTAAAATTTATATTTATTATTAAAAAAATATTATAACTGTTTTAGTAAAAATAATTATATTAATTAATTTTAAGTCTTATTTTTATTTTTTTTAAATATTTATTTAATTTTAATAAGTTTAAAAACAACTGTTTTAATTTTTATTAATTTATTTTTTAGATTAAGAAAAAAATATATATAAATATTAATTAATTATTATTATTATTAACTAAAAATTATATATAACTAGTTATTTAAATAAAATATTATATATCTAAATATAACTATATTCTAAAAATAGAAAATATAATCTAAATAATTTTATTAATATTTTATATTTATTTAAGTATTTTTTTTAGTAGTTTTAATTATATTAAAACTATATATAATAAAATATATTAATTAAAATAAAAATTTTATAACTCTATAATATTTTTTACTAAATTTAGATATTTAGTTTAAAAAATATATATATATTTAAATATTTTTTTATACTTAAAAACTATATTAGTTAAGATTTTAAAAATATATTATTAACTAATATTTTTTTAAAAAAAACTATTATAATTTAGTTTATTTTTTTTAGATTTTAAATAGTTATTATTTATAATATAATACCAAAGTTTATAATTATTTCTAAAAATCTTTTTTTAATTTTATATTTTATAATTTTAGAAATTAATATAAATCTTAGAATAATAATTATACTAAAAAACCTATTATTTTTAAATATAATTTTATAAATTTATTTATTATATACTACTGGTTTTTTTATTAAAGAAATAATTATTATAATTATAAAAAATATTTTATTATAAATTAGATTATTATTTTATTAGAAATTATTTTAAGTTTAATATTAAAATATTATAAATAATATTTATTAATTTTTTATTTTTAAATTTTTATATTTATTTATTATATTTATTATTTTTAAATTCTTATATTCTTTTTTTAAAGATATTATTTATTTTTTTATTATTTTATAAAATCTGTTTTTAGTAATTAAATTTATTTATAAATTTTATAAGTTTTTTAATTTTATTTTTTATTATAGTTGAAATGTTTTTATTTATTTAATTTTAGTAAGTAGTTAAAAAATAAGTTTATTTTAAACTATTAATAAACTGATTTTTTAATATAATAATATACTATTTTAAAAACTATATTTAAAGAAATTATTATAAAAGAAATTTTAAAAAACTAATTTAATAATTATTTTTATTATTTTTAATTTTAAAAGTATAAAAATCCTAATCTATATTATAATTAATATTAAATATTTTATTTTAAAAATAATAAACTAAAGCTAAACTAAAATTTATTAATTATTATTATATTTTCTAAAAATTAATAAAATAATTATAAAATTTAATAATTAATAAAAAAATTAGACTATATTATTTATTATATTTAAATAATTCTAAAAATCTATAATTATATTAAAAAAGATATATTTTTTTAATTATTTATTTTATTTATTATCTGATTATTTTAGGTTTTTTATAGCTAAAAATTTATAATTTTTATACTAATTAGTTTATATATATAATTGAATTTATTAATTAATATTATTAGGATTATTATAATATTTTATTAAGATTTTAGAAAATTAGAATATTATATAATGTATTAATAAAAACCTATTCTAAGAATATTATATTTTTAAAAATCTTAATAAAAAATATTTATTTAGTTTTATTAATTATATATATTATCTATATATATTATAACAATTTAATATTTATAATAATAATAAATTAAATTAATAAAATATTAAAATTTATTAATAAGCTAGAAAAACCAGTTTTATTTAAAAAATTTGAAAATTTTAAGAATATTTTTTTTGAAAAAATTAAAAAGGTATTATTATACTAAAAATATAATTATATTATTATTTTAAAAAATAGAAGAAATCTATTATTTAGTTTTTTATATAAAATCTTTTAAGATAAATTCTAAGTTTTAAAAAAATAATTTTTAAAAAATCTAAAAAGAATTTATTTATTTTAGCTTATTACCGGTTATTCTTTTAATATTATTTATAAAAATCTAAAAAAATTTAAGATTTTATATTAATTATTATATTTTAAATCTTATTTTTATAAAAAATAAATATCTACTTCTACTAGTAAAAAAATTCTAAATAATCTAAAAAAAATAAAATATTTTATTAAAATTAATATTTTTAGTATCTTTAATAATATTAAAATTAAAAAAATTAAAAAAATTAAAATATTTCAAATTTATTTAAAATTATATAAAATATTTATAATATTATTTGGATTAATTACAGTTTTTATTATATTTTAATAATATAACAATAATATTCTAAAAAATTATTTTAATATATTTTATATTATTTATTTAAATAATATTTCAATTTATAGCTGTATCTATAAAAAAATATTTAAAATATATTTATTATATTTTATAAAAAATAAAAAAATATATTTATTATATTTTATAAAAAATAAAAAAAATAAAATTTTAAACTAAATTATTTAAATATAAATTTATTATATTTAAAACTAAGTTTCTAAATCTAATTATAAACTATAATAAATTTTATATCAATTTAAAAAAATTAAAATTATAATATTTATTTTAATTTATATAATTAATATAAAAATCTTTCTAAACTTTAATAATTTTTATTATTAATTTATTTATAATTTTTTGAAACTAATTATTCTGTTTATATATTTAATAAAAAAAATATTCTATTTATATAAATTTTAGATTATTAAAAAGAATTTAATATATTTAAAAATATTTTTATTAATATACTAGTTTTATAACTATTTAATTAAACTTATAATATTATTTTAAAAACTAATATTTTTAATTATATATTAAAAAAGTCTTATTCTAATATAATAATAATAAAATATTATATTTTATTAATTATTTTTTTAAAAAATATATTCCTATTAAATATAATTATAAAATTTATAATAAAGAATTATTTATTATTATTTATTATTTTAAAAAATAATACTGTAAGTTAAAAAAATATTATTTTTAATTTAAATTATTATTAACTATTATAATTTAAAATATTTTATATTTATTGAGTTTTTAAACTATTAATAAATTTAATAATCTAAATTTTTATTATATTTTAACTCTCAAATTATTTATAAGTTTAAAAAATATAAAATTAAATCTAATAATCTAATTAAAAAATTAAATAATTTTTTAAAAAAAAATAAATATTTATTATACTAAAACTAAGGAATTCTAAAATAAAAAAATATTAATTTTATTTATTTATTAATATTACTTCTTATTCTCTTAGAAAATAAAAATAATAAAAAAATAAATAATTCTAAAAAAATATAAAAAATATATTAAAAATAAAATTAATATCTATTTTATATATCTAAAATAATATAATATTTAAAAATAAATAAAATTTATAATTTTTATTTAAGATATAAAAATCTCTCTGTACTATATATAAAAAAATAAATAAATTAAAACAATATTAAAAATTCTAGTTATTAATAAGAATTATTATTTATATATATTATTAATATTATATAAAAAAAACTTCTTCTTTTATAAAAACTAATTATAAATATTTAATAATAAATAAATTAAAGCCAATTTAATTAAACTAGTTTATAATAAATCTATTTTTAAATATTCTAAAAAAGATTATATATATAAATTATTAATCTAAAAATATTATTAGCCTAATATTTACTAATATATAAAATAATAAATAAAAACTTATTATATTTATTAAAAAATAACTTTATTTAAAAAAATAAAATAAAAAATTCTAAAATTTCTACTAGTATTTAAATAAATATAATAAAATATATTTATAAATTTTATTATATATTTATTTAAAAACTAGAATTATAATATTATTACAATAATTATTAATTATTTAATAAAAATAAAATATTTAATTTTTTATAATTTAACTACTAATATTATTATTATTATAATAATATATATTTAATATATATAAAAATTATATAGTCTATTTTAATTTATTTTTTTAAATAAAAAATTCTAATTTATTTTTAAGTTTTAGAAATATTTAATTTAATAATTTAATATTACTAGTGAATTTTTTATAATATATTATTTCAAAACCAATAGCTAGACTAAAAAAATTAGTATAAGATTTTAATAATATTTTTATATTTATATAAATTATTTATAAAATAATTAAAACTAATTATTCTTTCTAGCTAAATTTATACTAAATATAATTTATTTTAATATTATTAAAACTATTTTATTTTTTATAAATTATAGATTTTATTTTTATATAAATTTTAAATTTATTATTATTTTATATAAAAATTAATAAATTAAAAAAATAAAAAATAAAAAATATTTTTAATTTTATATAAAATTATAAAGAATATAGTTATTTTTAATTAATATATATTATAAAATAAGTTAGATATTTAGATTTAATTATTAAACTAGTTTAATATTTTAAAAATATCTGCTAAATAATTAAAAATTTTTATTACTATTATTCTAATAAATTATAATTTATATTTTAATAGAATTTAGTTTTAAAAAAAATATATTATTATAATATAAGTTTAATATATTTATTTTATTTATACTATCTGTTTTATTTATTTAATCTATTTAATTTATTTTATTTTAATAATCTAACTATTTTTTCTGATTATTTTATATATAATTTATAATTTTTTTAATTATTTATTTAATTTTAATTTTATTTATAGTTTTTCAAGCTATATTCTATTTATAAATCTAAAAATAATTTAATCTAGTAGCTAATAAAAAATTTAAAGAACTAGTTATAAAGAATTATTTAGTTAGAACTATTATTTCTACTATCTAGTTAGATTAAAAACCAGACGCCAGCCCGCTTTTTAATATATTCTATACTTTATATATAGAAAGAATAATAACTTTATACTATTATATTATTTTAATATTTTTATATTTTAAGAGCTTTTAATTTAATATATTAATGAATTAGTAGTATATCTCACACAATTCTAGATTCTTTGAAATATATTTTTTTAAAATACTAGAAATTATTTTTTTAAATATTAATATTTTTTCTTTTTTCTACCAAGTTTATATCTCAGATAATATGAAAACTGTGATTTTAACTATTTTTTTATATATTTTTATATTAAGTTTCTGCATCTCTATTTTATAATAATATTATTTTTTTATATAGAATAATAAAGATATAAAAATACTAAGGTATATAAAATTAAAATATTAAATTATAATATTTTATAATATATTAAACAGCTGATATATTTAACAACTAGATAAAAATATAATATATTCTATAATTTATAGTATTAGAGTTTTAAAACTATTTAAATTAGTAGATATTATTTTTTATTTATTAAACTAAAATATTAACTATTTAATATTTAATAACATTATTTAAAAATTTAGATATTTTACAGAATTTCTTTTTATAAAAATAGTATATATATTTTAGCTAGTTAAATAATTAATTTTTAATGTTAACCTAAATAAATGTTTTAAATATATAAAATTAAGATTAACTAGTATTATATTATTAAAATTTCTAAGAATTATAACTATAAATATTTCTACATTAAGATCTTAGATATAAGAAGATATAATATTCTCTTTTTCTACAGATTCTCTATAACAAGATTTTAATAAAATATTAAAATATTTAGTTTTGTAAATATTTAGACAGCTAATTTTAGAAATATTTATATTATTTATTTAAATTTTATATATTTTTATTAAGCCTAAGCCACTAGATTTTGATAAAAAAAATTTTAATTATTTATAGTTATAGTATTTTTTTAATTTTATAGTTTTTTTTCTGCAGGTTCTTCTTCTGCAGTTTTTTTATATATATTTTTTTAATTATTTCTAAACTAAAAATATTTACAGAAAGCCTATTATTTTTTTATTGTATAAATACTTATTTTTTATATGCTTAGACAGCAACAAGCAGTCTAAAAAATTATCTTTTTTTTATTTTTTACTAGATTTTTTAACTTACTTTCTTTTTTTTATTCTATTACTATTTGATTTTTTTATATTTTTTAATCTGATTATGTCTATTCTGGTTTCTATAAAAATAAAATCTTAAGAAACTAATATAAAAGCTGCTAATATAAAAAATACTAATATAATTACTATTAAAATAAAATTAAAACTTTTTAGAATATAAAAAATAGTTTAATAAAAAATAAATAAAATAATATAATTTAGTTATAACTACAGCTTGCCGATATTATAATAAAACTAAAAAATATAAATTAATATTTTAAGATTTTAAATAGAAATATAATTAATATAATTAGAAAAAATATATAAAATATAAAAATTAGAATTAATATAAAAATAAAAAAATAAAAAAAAAATAATTAGTATAGTATACCTAGGCTTTAAAATCTAATAATATTAATTATTTTTTTTCTAATATAAAAATAAACCAGTATTTTAAATAATAAAAATATATTATATATTTTAAAAAATTTAATCTGTTTATTAATTATATTAAGAATATAGTTTATATATACTAAGAACTTATAATATAAATATAAATATTATTAGTTATACTTAAAATATAATTCTCGATTAATATCTTATATTTAGTAAATATAAATATATATATATATATATATATATATATATATTTTAAAAAATAAAATACTTAAAGATCTTTATTTTAAATTTGAATCTAATATTATTTAAATATTTATTTATTAATAAATTATTATAAACTATAAATAAACATATATATATTAAAATAAGTCTATTTAGATATTTTTTTAAAATATTATATATAATTATAAAATCTTTTATATTAATAATATTTATAATTAGTTGATATTAAGATAAATATATTTCTATTCTAATCTTACAGCTGATATTAATCTATTTATATAAATTATTATAATAGTGAAATTTCTTAGCTGTTTAAATAATAAAATGTTTTTTTAGTAAAAATAAATATATGATAAATAGAATATTTAGTAAAGATATTAATATAAAGATAATAATTATTATAATAATAATTATTAAAAAAATATTTTAATAATATATATTAAAGTTATTTTAATAATATTTATTAAAGTTATTTTAATAATATTTATTAAAATCAGACTAATTATTAAAACTACTAAGAAATCTAATATAAAAATAATTATAACAATTATAATAACTATTTTTTTAAAGATTTTTATATATTCTGATATAGTTATAATTAATAAAATAATAATCTTAATTTTAGAAAGTGTTAGTTTATTAATTTAAATATAAATATTAATAACTAGAATAATAATAGATATTTTTTAAGATAAATAAAATATATAAAAATAAAATAATTTATAAATACAGCAATAACAGTAGTTTTTATATTTCAAATAATTATTTTTAATAAACTATTTTTAAATTAAAATAAAAACTCAAACTATAAATATAAAAAATAATAAATAATAGTAGTTTGAAAATTATATAAATAAATGACAACAGATATATTAAGTCTTTATTTAAAATAATAATTAATCTTAGTTTTAGTTTTATTATATGGAATAAATGTAATAGTATATATTATAATTATAATAAAAATATAATTATTATAAAAATCAGATTAATATTTATTATAATAACTATTATAATAATAAATATAATAAATAATATTATAATTACAAGAATAAAAATAGTTATATATATTTTATCTTTTTATTTTATAACAATAAATCTAATAAATTTATAATAATTTATAATTATTATTATATTATTTTTATATTTTATAACAAGCTGTATTAGTATATTCTGTATATATTAATAAGAAATATAAAAAGAAAAAAACTTTTTTCAAATCTTAATATTAATAGTACTAAATATATTATAATTAGTAAAATCTAAAACTAAGATTATAATCATAAAGTTATAATAAAAACTTTGATTGATTGATTGATTGATTGATTATATCCATTATACTCAGGTGCGGCCCTGTACAGGGCCATGTCTGAGTGGCTAAGGGTGCTGGCAGACTACATACCGGCAGGATTCCCTTATTTTCTCTTATTTTGGCCAGTTGGCAGCCCCAGTTGTGCCAACTGGCCCTTTTATCTCCAGTTTATATATATATAAACTGATTCGTGCGGCGGGATAATTCTCTATAAAAAATATTATTTAAGACTATTAACTAATTTTTTTAATTCTTTTAATTTTTTTTACTTAGGGCTATTAACTAGCTTTTTTAATTTTTTTACTATATTTTTTATCTGTTGTTATTTACTGTATTTTATTAGCGAGCCTAAAAGCTTATATTAGATTAATTATATATAATATTTTTTACTAGTTTATAGCTTTTTTAACTAATTAATTTTATTAATAATTATTATTATTTTAGACTAGTATAAAAAATATTAATAGCTGGTTTTTAATTTTATTAATTAAATAATTATTAATTAGCTGTATTTTCCGCAAACTAGCAGATATTACTAGTTATTAAATTAAATAATTAATTAAAAAAATAATTAATAAGATATTAATAATTAATAAATATTATTAAAATATTTTTTAGAATATATCGAGTTTTTAAAAATTATAATATATTAATTTTATTAGAAATTCTATCTCAGATCTGTTTCCGGTATTAATATTATTATTTATATTATTAATAATAAATAAAATAACTAGCTAGTTACTAGTAAAAATATAATTATTTATTTTATTTATGATAGCTTAGTAAATATTTTTACTAATATTTATAAAAAATTAGAATTTTTATCTACTTTTTAAAAAATTTTATAGTAAGAATAGTTTAAAAAAATATAATATATTGTTTTTAAAATCTTTTTATAAAAATAGTTTAATTTATTTATTTATTTAATAAAAATAAAAAAGTTATTAAAATCTATCTTATTTATATAAACTTAAAATAAAACTATTTTTTAAAAATAATTTAATTTATTATATTATTAAAAGTTTTTAATTTTTTTCAGCTTTAGTATCTACTATCGAAGAAAATTATTATATATTAATTATTATTAATTTATTTATTAAATCTATTTATTAATTATTAAAATTTAAGTTTTTAAAAAGAATTTTAAGATTATTTATATTTTATCTTAAATTTATAGTAGCAGACTATAGAAATTAATTTTCTTTTTATTTTATAATTTATTTAGCTATTTTATTAATATATTTATTTTTTAAAATATTTATATATACAAATATTTAAAAAAAAAATATTTCTAATTTTAAAAATATTAGTATTAATACCGAGCTAATATCTTTAATTAATTAGATTAATAATTTCTTTTATTAGATATTATTTTAATAAAAGCCCGGGATTTTTAAGTATTTAAAGAATATTCTGATTATTAGTATATATTTTTAAAAAATCTTAGTAAGTTAGATTATTTTTTATTATTTAAAAAATAAAAATAATATTAGCTAGTTTTATTACTAGTATTATATATTTTTATTTTATTTTTATATAGATTATAAAAACTATTAAAAAATTAAAAATTATAATAATAATACTAATTTATTTTATTAGATTAATATTAACTAATAGTTTTAATCTATCAATATAAATTTTTATAATAGTTAGAACTATAATTATATAAATAAAATATATTATAAAAACTTTTTTTAATAATATTAATTATTACTTTTAAAAAATATTATTATAAAAGAATTATAAAGAAAAACTTTTATTTTATTATAATAAATTTAATATTAATATTAAGCTTTAGATTTTTTTTTACTAATTCCAGCAGCAACCGGAAAATTAGATTATAATAAAATATTTACTATTTAGTAAAATAAATATATAATAAAAAAATAACCAGCCGAAAAAAAATCTATAAATAGATTTAATAAAAATATTTTAAACTAAAAAAAATTAAAGTTTTGTATTAAAAATATTAATATTTATTAAATAAAAGTTTTTAGATATAGTTTTATTTATATAATATTAAATTTTATTAAATATATAAATTTATTAATTATATTATTTAGTATAGTTATAAATCTAAAAAATATATTAAATTAATATAATATATATTATTATAAAAACTATATAAATAGTATAAAAAAATATTATTTAATAAAAATAAGTTTTTAGTTAAACTTTTTTAGAATTTTAATAATTTATAAAATTTTTAAAAAACAGGTTTTTATATATTAAAAATAGATATTAAATATAAAATATTTATTAAGTAGTATTCTAAGAAGTCGGATATAATATTTTTTTAATTGGTTTTTTTTATTTAAAATCTAGTATAGTAAGTATTTTAAATTTTAAAAAAAATCCAGCTGATTAATATTCAACTATAAATCTAATTAATAAATTTAAAAATTATTTTTTACTAAAATTAATTTTAGTAGAATTTATATTAATATATTAGTTATTTTTTAAATTTACTATAATTATTATAACAGGTTCTGCAGCTGGCTTAATAATAAATATAAAAACTTTTTTTTAATTTTAGTTATTTAAAATAATAGTAGTAAATAAAATAGAAATTTAAAAATATAAATATTAATATATATATAACTAATTATATCTTATAAATATATTAAAACTTTTAATTTAATATAATATAGTTTTTTTTTTAGTATTTTCTATTATAATAATAATAGTATTATTAATATAATTAATATTTTCTGTAAATTTATCTATTATAAAATCTATATTATAAAAAATATAGAAAATTAGAAATATAAATATGTTCTAAAAAATTCTAATATTAACTTATTTTTAAAAACAGATATATTTAGGTATTCTTAAAATAATATATTATTTTAAAAAAAATTTAATCTAGTAGATAATTATCTTTGAAATATAATATTTATAAAGATTATATAATATTTTTAAATAACTAATATTATTAAAAATACTAAAAATATTCAGATATAGAATTAATATAATTTTTTTAAATTATAATAATAATTTTATTTATTATATAAAATATTATTTTAGTATTTTAGCTGTAGTAGCTGCTGAAATAGTTTTTTAAAAATAATAAATAAATTTTTATTAAATAACTTAATTAAATAATAATTATATTTTTAAGAATCTTTTTAGAATATTAAACAGAATAATTAGTTAGTATATTTTAAATATTTTATAATTATTTTTGTTAGATTTATAAAAAGTATTAATAATTAACTCTTAAAAATATTAAAAATAATATTTTTATTTTATATAATAATTAAATAATTTTATTAGTAAAAGAACTAGTTTAGGAATTTTAAAAGTTATAATTATTTATAATATTTAATTAAAAATATTATTAGATCTAAAAATCTTATTAAATACTAGCCGGTAACTAGTTTTTATTATTTTAATAATAATAATAAAAAGCTATTTTATTTTTTTAAATAAATATAATCAGTAATATTAATAAGATTTATAAAAAAAATATTAAAAAAAACTATTCAAAAAACTATTAAAAAAACTATTAAAAAAAACTATTAAGAAAAACTATTAAGAAAAACTATTAAGAAAAACTATTAAAAAAAACTATTAAATAATACTTTAGTCTTAGTTTTTAAAAAATAATAGATAATATTATTTTTTTATTAAAAATATATATACTAAATATAATAAGTAGTTTTTATTCTATCTTACTAATTTTTATATTTTATATAAATTATTATTAAGTTTTTTTATACAATTTTAATAAATCTTATAATAGAAATAAATAATCTATTTTTTTATTATTTAGACTATATACTAATATTTTAATATCTAGATTTTAAAAATATAATAATAAATCTATTAAAAATTAATAATTTTTTATTTTTATTTTTATATAGTTTTCTATAGATAATAGTATATTAGATTATAACTAGTTTTAAAATATAAAATAATTTATAATTAAAAAATAAATATTTTAATATTTTTAATAATCCGAGTTATTAATTTATTAATAAAACTATTAATAATAGTAGTTAATATAAAATATTATTTACCGAATATAAAAAAAATAATTATAATAATAAGTTTAGTAATATTTATTATTTTCTAATTATATCAAAAATATAATTATTTTTACTACATGTATATATTAAGTTTAATTTTAATAAATAAATAATTAAAAATATTTAAAAGATAGTTTACTATTTTAATATAATAAATTTATTTTTAATATTTTTAAAAAATAAAATAAAAATTAATAATAATATTATAATAATTTTTTAATATTTTTAAAATATTTTTAAAAATATTTATAATTTGGGTCTACTGCTGTAGAACTTAGAGATATTTAGATTACTATAATATAATAAATTTAAATTAGCTAGTTAGTAGATTAATTAGCTAGTTAACTAGCTAGTTAATTAATAAACTAATTAATAAACTAATTAGTTAAAACTAGCTGTTAGTTTAAACCAACCGAATAATTATATTTCTTAAAATAATGATTTTTGAAAATTATTATATAATTAGAATTTTTAGCTGCTTTATATATTCGGTACTAAATTATAAATTAAATATTAAATAATTTTCTGCTTATAAAAAATTATAAATATTAAAATTATTAATTATTAGATATTAGATTTTTTTAGTTTAGATCTTTTCTGCAGCTGTTATTATTTTAGTAAAAATTATTATTTTAAAACTATTTTATATTTTTAGAAAATTATAAATATTATATATTATTAATATTAGTAGTATTTTTTTAGCTGGGTTTAAATAAATATATATTAATATAATATATTTATTATAATAAAAAAAAGCCTATTAGAGATTTTTTTAAATAAAAAAATATATTTTTAAATATAACAGCTATAAAAAATTAGCTAAACTAATATATAATTTTTTTTATTTTTAAAAAATAATAAATAGTATTAATATATATTAAGATTTATAGTTTTTATAAAATAATTATATTATAATTTTATATATAAATATTTTTTAATAAAACTATTATAGCTAGATCGATTAATTAGTATATATTATATTAAAAAATTTAAAATATACAGCTGTTTTTATAAAAATAAACTATTAAAAAAATAATTTCGGAAATATATTTTTAATTAGACTAAAAAATAAAAGAATTATTATTATTAAAATTTAATATTATTTTTAATAAACTTATTATTATATTTAATTATTTTATTCTCGGCTATAATTATTTTAATATATTTTAGTTATAAATATTTTTAATATTATTTTTTAAAATTTTATTATATTTATATTTAGTTTTTTAACTTCTAGTAATTAAATTATTAATAAATAATATTATTAGAATTAATAGTATTATAAAAATATTATAATAATAATTAGATATTTTTCTAGTATTATTAACTAAATTTTTTATTATTATTAAAAAATTAATTGATAGCTATAAATATTTTAGTAAATAATCTTTATATTAGATTTTCTAAATAATAAATTTAGACTAGTAAGCTTATAAATATTTTTTTAAAAAATTAATATAATTATTAATTTTACTATATTTAATAACAAAAATATTAATATTAATATAATAAACTAATTAATTAAATTTTTAATAAATAATAAAATCTTTTAAATATTAGTAAATAAAAATAATAATAAGAATATTAGTAGAAACTGTTATAAAAAAATTATTATATTAAATATTATATTTATTATAATAATTTTTTTAAATAGTTATATAAATATTTTTTATTAAATAAAATAAAAATTATAAATACCGGTACTAATAAATATATTAATTATAATATTATAAAATAAACCGGAAGTAGTCTAATAATAAATAAAATAATTAGATCTAAAAGTTATAATATAAATTGTTTATATTAATATATTTTAATTAAATATATTACCTAGAATTTATATATTTTTTAAAATATATTTAATAATATATTTAATAATATTAATTTAGATTTTTTTACATTTAGTTTAGTATTAATTAAATATTATAATATATTAATAATAGTTATATTATTAGTATCTAGCTTAAAAAAATCAGATTTTATAATAGTATATTATTTTAATTTTTTTTTAATTTATTTTAAGTAGGCTTAGTAGATAACTAAATAATTTTTTTAATAAAAATAATATTAGTAGATATTTAAAATAATATAAATCTAATATTAATATAAGTTATAGTTTTTTATATAAAATAAATAGTATATAAAAATATTATAATAATACTAAATATATCTAATAAAATAATATTAACTATACTAAATAATATAATATTAGAAATTAAATTATTTTATATTTAATATTTATTTTTATAAATATAATCGGTTATAGATAAATCGGTTAATCATATATAAATCTAAAATAATAATTATTGAAAAAAACTTAGTTTTTATATTATAATTTTTTTAAAACTAATTAATATATAATATATTAGTTTTATTAAACTATTTTATATTAGCTTTTATAATTTCTCTTTTAATTTTTTTTAGATTAAAACAGCGGAAACTAGTCTAAAAAAATATTATAAATTAAAATAATATATTAATAATTTATAATTAATATATATTATTTTTTTTTAAAAAAAATAGCTAATATTAAATATTATAAATTAGTTTTTTAGTATTACTTAGAACTATAGTATATAAATTAATATTTTTAAAATATAAATATTTTATTATTTAAATTTATTTTTAAATAATTCTTAAATATTAGTTTTTATATAGAAATAGATTACTATTTTACTATAAATATATTTAAAGAATATTATTATTAGAAACTATTAATAGAAATCTAATAATATAAATGTAGCTAAAAATAAATAAAGCTATAAAAAATACTATAAAATTTTATTATTTTAATTTTTTTATTTTTAAAATAACTGATAAAACTGTTTAAATCCAGTGTTTAAAAAAATTAAACTAAATTATTAATATTATTTAGTATAATATTATAGTTATATTCTATAAATCTATTTATTTTATAGAAATAAATTAATTATATAATTAGCTAATAATTTTATAAATTTATTTAATAAATATAGTTATATACTAAACTAGTAGCTTTATTCTAAAATAATTTTTTATATATTATATAACTATTTAGTAATAAGTTTAAAGATATTAAAATTAAATAGTATTAAAAGATATATTAAAAAAATAAAACTAAATAGTAGAAAATATAATATAATATTAGATTTGAAACTAAAATTAAATCAAGAAATAGTATTAATATATTTAATATAAGAATAAAATATCCGACTATAAATAAAATTAATAATTATATAATTTTCTATTATCTAATTATAATTAGAATTAATTAACTAGTCCGGTATTATATAATATAATTAATAATAAAATATATTAATAAATAATATACTGATTATATTATTAATTATAATAATATACTAGTTATATATATAATTTTAGAATTAATACTACTTTTATTTATAAATATAAAAATTTATATATTAATATTAAGTTTTTCTAAATATTTAAAATATTAATAAAATATATAATAATAAATTATATAATAATATAAAATTATATTAATATCTATAATTTTATTTATTTTAATAAAAAACTATAGTTAAAATATATAAGAAATTAAGTAAATAAGCTAAAAAATTATAATTAAAATATATAAAAAATTAAGTAAATAAGCTAAAAAGCTGCAGTTAAGATATATAAAAAATTAAGTAAGTAAACTAAAAAACTATAATTAAAATATATAAAAAATTAAATAAATAAGCTAAAAGACTGTAGTTAAAATATATAAGAAATTAAATAAACAAGCCAAAGAACTGTAGTTAAAACATATAAGGAATTAAGTAAGCAAGCCAAAGGACTGCGGTTAAAGCATGCAAGGAATTGAGTGAGTAAGCCAAAGGGCTGCGGTTGAAGCGTGCGAGGAATTGAGTGAGCAAGCCAAAGGGCTGCCCTCTTTTTCCCCCAAGAATGGAATTCTTGCCTGGTTGATTCATCTTATTTTCGTAGTCTCACAAGTACATTGATAGTGCCAGGTAAAACCTAACTCTCCCAGCCTACCGTGCAGCTTTGCCGTCTCCTTCCCAAGGCAGTGGCCCATTTTAGAGGACGCGGGTAGGCAGTTGGTGAGACCTCACTTCCTTGCTGACGCCACCGCACTGCGATTGTATAATAAAAACTTTAATAATAAAAATATAAAAATATAAGATTTTAATATATTATAAAGTTAAAAAACCTGTAACTAAAAATGTAAAGATATTAATATAAGAAAATCTAAAGATATATTACTAAAGTTTTTTAATAATAAAAATATACTAATAATATTTTTAGATATTATATTATTTATAAGAAAGAGTATTATACTAAGATATATTAAGTCTTTTAATAATATATTTATTTTTATAAAATATAAAAAAATATGAATATTGTTATTTTTATAAAATATAAAAAAATATGAATATTGTTATTTTTATAAAATATAAAAAAAATATTAATATTGTTATTTTTTATATATAATAAGCTATTACTATAATAATAGTTTTTAAAAAAAGATTAACCCCTAAGTAATATATTTAAAAATAAAATATAGTTTAATTCTGATTAATAAACATTTTATTTTAAGTATTAAAAATATTAAGTTTTATTTTATCAGTAGAAACATTTATATTATAGATATTAGCTTTAAATATACTATAAATAAATATAATATCTTTTAAATATACTTTCTAAAAAATAATAATAAAATAAAAAGACATTAGTTTTTTTAATTAAACTATTTAATATTAAGTATTAGTATAGTTATATTATTATAAGAATATTTATTACAAATAATTCTAAATTTAAAATAAATATATTATGAATATTAATATAATTAGCTAAAAAAGATTCTGCTTAACTATTACTATTAGAAAATATATTTAAAAAATTATAAAAATTATAAAAAATATACTAATTAATATTAAAATATAAATCAGAAAATAAATTAATATATTATTTTATTTAATTAAATATATTATAATACTAGTATATAATATAATATATATATCTATCTATATAAAAATAAAATTATTAGAAAATATAAACTCTATTTAAACTTTTATTATAAAAAGATATTATAATATATATATATTTAATTAATTTAGATTTTATTTTTACGTAAATTATAAATTAAATTTTATATAATATAATAGTAGCTAGATATACCAGATTAGAAGCAGTTTTAAATAATAAATATAATTTAAAATAATTATTATATTATATAAATAAATTAAAATATATTAATTGAATTACTTTTAACAAATATTAGCAGTAATATCTTATTTATTTTTTATTTAAAAATATATACTAAATATATATTAAAGAATAGTTAGTATATATTATTAATCTTGTAAATAATTATAATAAAAAGATTTTAGTTATAAAAAATTATTTTTTTTAAATAAAAAAAAGAAAATAGAATATTTAAAAATATTATTAATATTAAAATAGCAGATATAAAGACAGTAAGACTAGTAATAAAAAAACTATAAAATATTTAAATATAAGTTTAAAAATAATTAAAAACTATAAATTCTTATATTTAGTATTAAAAGATATTACTATATTACTAATAGATTAAATTATATATAATAAAAATTCTAAAACTATTTATTATTTTATAAAAATAATTAGTAAGTATAATATATAAACTAAATTAAACAGATTTAATATTAGAATAATAAATATATTTAAAAACTAATAATTAAAAATACTAATAAAAAATACTATAATATTTAAATTATATATATATTATATTAGCAAGCAGAATAAAAAATATTTAATAAAATATTTAATTTTTTATATATTTAAAATAAAATATTTTTTATTAAAAAATATATTATAATAGTATATTTTATTTTTATAGTCTAAAGAATAATAATTAATCTAATTATAAATATAAAATAATAAAAAATATATAATAATAGATTTTTAAAAAATAAATAAAAAAATTATATTAGATTTCTATTTAGTTTTATTATAAAATAGTATTATTTAGCTGATAGCCGGCTGTATTTATATTATAATAATTAATATTTATAAATATTTTTATTAATAGTTTATTAAATATATATATTATGATTATTTTATAATTATATTATATTAGAACTAGAAAGTTTTTTATATTATAATTATAAAATTCATTAATCTAATTCTATATATTCAAAAATAGATAAATCTTAATCTTAAGACATTTGAAGTATTTTATAGAATATATATTAATAATCTAGTAATTATATTAGTTGGTTTTAATATATATATTAAATATTTTAAAATAAGAAATATTAAGTTTGAATTTATTAAAATTTTTATAATTTTTTTATTTATACAGTTATTAGACTAATAAGTTAATAATTTTAGTTTATCTACTTTAAAAAAAAAGCTAGTAATAATATAATTTTTTTTATTTTTTAATATATTATTAATTTTAGAATATTATCTTAATATTATAATATATTATTTATATATAGCTACTTTAAGATAAAAAAATAATATTTTTTAAAAACTTATTAAGCTAAAAAAACTAAAGCTAAAGAATATATTTTAATAATATTATAAAAATATTAATATCTAATAAGCTTACTATATTTAATAATTTATAAATAAAATTTAATAAAAATTCAAATAAAATAATAGTATATTTTATCTAAATATTAATTATATATTAATCTAGATATTATAGTGAATATTGTGTATGTCGATATTCTGCTGTCCTATCTGGATATTGTCTTACTTATTACCTCTGGCGGTAGAACTTTAGCTTACTAATCTTTTATTTCTTTATTTAATTAATTAATTCATTTATAGAGAAATTTTATTTTTATCATATATAGTAGTATATCCGGTTATTTAATATGATATTTATATCTAAAATTTATACCGGTTTAATTATTATATTTTAAATTTTCTGTATTATATTTTTCTGTTTTATTAAATACTGGGCTTTTTATATTAACTTTTTAATATTTGTATTATTAATTATAAGATTTCTGTATTCTGCTAATTATATTTTTTTTATTCTTACTGTAGATTACTTAATTTTTTAGCTTTTATTTTAATTTGCTAAATTGATTATCTGATTTATATATATTTCGGTCTTATTAAATTAATCTGTTTTGTATTTTTATACTTATTCTTTGTTTTTATATTTTAGACTATTTAATTATTTTCTTGTTTATATATTCCGATCTAATTATTTTTATATATTATTATTTTAATTTTTTATAACAATTCTGGCGTTTATATATTAAAATTAGAATATTAGATAGTCTAATTTTATATATATTTAAAAAAATTTTTATATTTATATTTAGACATAGATGTACTTTAACAAATATACTATATCTTATTTATTATAAGTTTTTTTATTTTTTAAAAAAATTAAATATATTTTTCTGTTTAGAATATTAATAAGAGTATACTGTATAAAAATATTATTTAATTTTTTATTTAGACTAAATCTATTTTAATTTTATATATATATATTAAGTAATTAACTAGTTTGAATATTTAGAAGATTTTAAATAGTTATATTAAGTGTATTTCGCTATTTAGTTGTATATATTTATATACTTTAATTCTAATATTTTAGTTAATATTTTAAGTTTTTATTTTTAAATCTGTTTCTGTTTTTATATTTATTATACTGATTGCTTTTATACTGTTTTTGATTACTGAAGATTTTTTAATATTAGATATACTGTTTAGAAGTACTAATATCGAAGATACTAAGTCTAGAAATATTATACTTATCAAATAATTAAAAATTATTATATCTAAATTTTTAAAAACTAATATTAATCTATTTATTTTTATTATATTTTATATATCTCGGTATATTTCTAAATTATTATATTTAGATTTTATATAATTAGTCTGTTTATTTTTATTTGTATTTTATTTTTTACTTTTATATTGTAGAGTATTTTTTAAGAATTTGTTTTATATTATTTTACCGTCTAGCATTTTTTTTATATTTAGTAAATTTCTATTATTAATATTTAGTTAAGTATTATAATTTACTTCGCCAGTATAATCATCCGAATATATTTTATTTAGATATTTTTAATTTTTTATTTTTTTATTTAAATATTTATCATTTAAGTATTTACTATTAAATTTATTTTCTTATTTTTTGCCTATTTAAATATTATAATCTTTATTCTTGAAGATTATAAAAGTTAAAATATATTAATATATTTGATATAATAGTAAAATCTGGTGGTAGATCTATTAGTAGTATTAGTAGTATTTTTAATAGTATAATTAAAAACTCTAATTCTAATATAAAATATTTTAAAAATATTATAGCTAATATTTTTAAATGTCTCGAAGCTATAGATAATTATATAAATAAACTTACTAGTAATAAAAAATTAAAGTATAGTTATTTAAAATATAGATTTTAAAGATACTAATCTCAAAGATACTAATTTTAAAAATAATTATTTATTTAGAAAATAAAGATAAAAATAATTCCGATAAAAATATATTTTAATTTAAGATAATATATATTAAGAATTTTAAGCCCGAAAATATTAGTTTTTTTATTTTAATATATTTAGTAATAATACTATAAAGTAAATTGATTATAATATATATTATAAAAATATTAATATCTATATTAATTAGATTAAAAATATTATATAATACTACAGTAAAAATATTATAAAGTTAAATTTTTAAGTCTATATATACAGAACTATTTTAATATAATATATTATTAGTTTTAATAAATATAAGAAGTATTTAATTACTAGTATTAATTTTAAGAATAAATAGATTACTAAATTATTAAAATATTCTAAGCCGAATTTATATACAGCTATAATAAAGTTAAGCAGTTTATTTTATACTATAAATAATATTTAAGCCGGTAAGAATATTAGTTAGTTTATTTAAGAAATAATTTATTATATTTATACTATTTATATAAATAATTTTTTTAACTAATTAATTTATATTTAGAATTATTTTAATCTGTATTTATATATCCAGTTATATTATTTTATATAGAATATAATAATCGGTTAGTTTCTTAAAGAACTTAATAAGTAATAATATAATTAAAAAGCTTTTACCCGAATTATTAAAAATAAGAATAAATATAATAATGTTTTTTATAAAAATTATAACTTTTATAGTTAAGAATACTAAGATTTTTAAAACTAAGAAAATTAGTATTATACTAATAAAAAATATAATTTTAATAATAACTATAGTAGTTATAAAAATAATTAAAAGCTTTAAAATTATTAGAACTAGAATTTAAACTAGCAAAATTAAGACCAGAATTAGAATTAATAATAGTTTTAATAATAGTTTTAGTAGAATAATTAGTTTTAGCAGTCTTATTTCGGTTAGAACTAATTATCTATAATAAATATAAATGATTAGTAAGATAATTATTATTTCTGGAATTAAAATAATAATTAAAATAATTAGAATTATAAACAGAATTAAGATAGTTATTAATATTAATTTTAGAATATAATACTATAGTTATTTCAGAAAGACAGTAGCTAAAATTAGTATATATATATTACTATAACTAATTTTTTTATATTTATTAAAAAAATATATTATTTTTATAATAATCTTTAAAATATTTAATACTCCGAAAATTTTTATATATAAGTTTTTTTAGATAAACTATATAAAGATTATACCAACTATATTAATAATATTAAAAAATATAATTATAATTAATCTAAAAAAGAAGAAGTATATTATAAAGATTATACTAATATTAACAATAAATATATTAATATGTATATTATTAAAAATACTAATACTATATTTATTTTTGTATATTTTGTTTTTTTTTAAGATGTTTGGTTTTTTATTTAAATTATTTAAAACAAACTGTTTATTTTTTATTATAGTTATAATATATTGTTTATATTTAAGAATAAGTTATATAAATATTTTATATTTTGTAATAAGATTTTTTTAAATATTATATTTATAAAGCAGATTGTCTCTGTTAATTTTATTAATAATATTATTAAGTCTATTTTTTAAGATATTAAAATTATATTAGATTTTAATAAGTTGTTATTTTATATATAGTATTCCGCAATTATAATAATAAAACTTAATATTATTAAAGAGTATATATCTGTTTATATTAATATTAGCTGCAGTATAACTTTTATTAATATTAATTTTAGTTACTTTTTTAAAATCCTAATATTTTCTGCTAGAGCTTCTATTTATATTATTAGTATTAGTTTTAACTATGATTTTATTATACATATTATATTTAAGATATATATTTCTTACTAATTATAAAATAATAAGCTGGTTTACTTTTATAGTTAAGTTTTATATACTATGATTACTGTTAAAATATATTTAATAAAAAATATATATCTGAATCTGCTAATTAGTTCTAATATAATAAATGATAAAAATATTATTTTAAATATTAAAAAATAGATTACTATTATTTGTATAAATTATAACTTTATATTTTTTATTAAAATATAGATTATATAAAATTATATTAATATTTCTATTTATATAATATAAACAGTTATTATTTTTTTATATTTTTATATTAATATATTTATTAAAGTTTATACTAATCTTACTAATATCGATTATATCTTTATATTAAAAAATAATATCAGTATATTTATATATATTTATTTAATTAATATATTTTTTTTATTTATTAAGACTGTTAATAAGATTTTATTATTTATAATAATTAGATATTATATTTATATTAATATTTTAACTAATAACAATTTTGTTACTATATATTATATTAAGAATTATATTACTAAGTTAGAATATTTAGTTATTTTTATTAATTATTTTTTATATTCGAAAAATAATAATATATCTAGCAAATTATATTACTACTATATTTTAAAAATCTTAATATATATTTTTAATCTATCTAGTAAATAATTTATTTTAAAAATAATATTTTAAGATAAGTATTTTACGCGATTAATTTATATTTCAAAAAAATATTTAAAATTGTTTTAATTTATTTGTATTAATATATTTACTGTTTTAAATATTAAAATTATTAAATTTATAAATAATAGAATTATTTATAATAATAGTAATTTTAATACTATTTACTATCTCGAAGAAGTACTAATATTCTATAATATTTAAATATCTTTAAATAGTTTTAATATCGGTATAATTAATATTTCCGAAAATTAATAAATATAAATACTATTAAAAAAAGATTAGAAAGATTATATATTAAAAGTTTATATATACTATATTTTTTAGTATAATTACAAAGTAATTAATATTATTTTTAATTTTTTATATACTGCTGAAAAGATATTATATATAAAAATATATATACTATTATTATATCTATTATTTATTATCTAATATGTTATGAATAGTAAATTTAAAAAATATATTATTATTAATTTATATAATATTAATTACGAAATTAAGTCCAACTATTATTTTATTTCTATTTAAAATAAAATTTTTAAGATATTTTTAGATTATAAATATATTACTGTTCTAAATACTATATATTACTTTTATTAGTAGTTAATAATTAAAGACTACTATAATTATTTTATTATTATTATATATTATAGTTAAAAGGTTTTTTATATATATATTATAAGATTTATTAATTTTATTTTTTATATATAAAAACAGATAGATCTTAATTTTATTAAGTTTAAGAAATTCTGCTATATCTATATTAATAATATAGTTATTATATTTTATATTTTTAATAAGTATATTAAATACCTTGATTTTATATTTAAATATTTAGAATAATTAAATTTTAAATTTAAATTATTTAAAAATTTATCGGTTTTCTATTTATTATATTTTTAGAATAGAAAGTAGATATTTTTAGCTTTAATACTTCCGAAGATAAATTATAAATAATATATAATTTTTAATTTTCTACTAATCTTGCTGAGCTTAATTATTTTTTAGAATTAACTAGCTGGTTTTATTATTATATTTCTTACTATTTTTAAAAGGTATTATATTTATAAGACCAAAAGATACTTTTGTTAAAAGATTATTTTAATAATTATTAAAATTATATTATTTATATTATATTTGTTTTTACTGACGAAGAATATTAAGTATTTAAAATATTAAAAAATAAATTTATCGATCCGAAGATATTAGTATATTATAATTTAAAGTATTAAATATATATTAATATTAATATTTACCGAAATAGTTATAAAGTTATAATATATTATATTAATAATAATAATAGTTTTAAATATACTAACTTAAGTAAGCTGTTTTTATATATATATATATAGTTTATTCTTTTTCTGTCTTATATTCTGATTTATATTGAGTATAACTATTAGTCTATCGAATTTAAGATATTTTATTTTATATAAATATCATATAAGCTGTATTACTTTATACAAGCTATACTTTCTAGTCTTTTTATTATTATTTATATTAATTATTTAAGTATTAGTGCTATTTTTAAATAGATTATATTTAATATTATTACTATTAAATATTTAAATCTATATTTTATTTATATGTTAAAATATATATAGTAATATAAATTATTTATATTTTATTATTTTAGAATTTTAAATATTGTTGTAGATGTTTTGTCGAGACTTTTATATTTTAAAAATATTTTATATACTGCCGAGAATAATTTTAAAAATATTTTAATTAATATATTTATATTTTTTATATATTTGTTTTTTATATTTACCGTCTGATTATTTTATTAAAAAGTATTTATATTTATATCTACCGAATTTTTTATATTTTATATTACTTATATTCTCAAGCTTAATAAATTTTTATATATTATATTTAAAGTAGATATACTTTTAATATTTATATTTTTAAAATTATTATTATATTTTAATCCGATTTTAATATATTATTACTATATTTTATAAACAACAGTTTTTTATTTATAATAAAGTATATTACTTATAATTTTAATAGATTTACTATATCCGATATATTTAAAGATAATATTAAAAATAATAATATTATTTTTAAAAAGCTCTGGTTATATTTTCTGTATTTAATTATATCTGAAGTTTTTTATAGTATTTATAATAAATATAACTATTAAGATTTTATTAAATATATAGCTAAGTTAAATAATCTTATTATTTATTAAACCTGTAAGTTTCTAAACAACTATATTTTTAAGTATCTGATATATTTAAATAACTATCTTTATAAGTATTAACTTTATAATTAATTATAACTAATTTTTATTTTTATTTTGTTGTTTTAGATTATAACTATAGACTTTATTATTATATTATCTTTTACTTTATTTTTATTATTTGTAGTTTTATATAACTAATTACTTGTTATTATTAATAAATTTATAAAATATATTAGTTTATTATCTAAAAAATTAATATAGATATTTTAGTAATAAAAAGTTATTTTTATTAATTATATATAATCTTATAATTAGAATATATTTTATTACTTTATATCCGACTATAATTCTTACTTTATATTAGGATTTTAGAAAAAAACTATTTATATATATAAAATATTACTGGTTTTATTTTACTATAGTATATTCTTAGATTAATAATCAGTCCGAGCGTATAATTTAGACTATAAAAACTATAATATATTATAGAATTATTTAAGATATCTAAAATTAGATTTTTATACTTTTTAGTATTATTATTATAATTAATTTTTTTCTATCTGCAACTACCGGTTAATTATTTTACTATTTTATATATAGTATATTTTTAAAATATTCTTAGTTTCTTATTAAGAATATTTTACGTCGAGCTAAATATTTCGATATTTTTTCTATTAATCTGATTATTTTAAAAGATTTTAATACTGTTTTAAAAAATACTGTATTTAAAGATATTAATAT
Source organism: Aspergillus fijiensis CBS 313.89 (assembly GCF_003184825.1). NCBI lineage: Eukaryota > Fungi > Ascomycota > Eurotiomycetes > Eurotiales > Aspergillaceae > Aspergillus > Aspergillus fijiensis. The sequence continues at coordinate 108,791 of NW_024469017.1, read as the reverse complement.
ATTACTTCTAAATATTATTAAAGTTGTTATTTTATATAAGACGATTCTAAAGTTATTTTTTTGTATATTAAAAGATGTTTATACTTATACTATTAAAAATATTTAAAATTTTATATTTTAGTTTAATACTAAAGAAGTATTAAAATATATATTTATTTATGTAAAAAGAATATATAATACTAATTATAAATTTATATATTTTATCTCTAATAATAATATATATTTATATTTTTATAAGAAATATATTTTACCTGCTGTTTCCGAATAAATAAAAAAAAGCTATTTTAATAGTATACTATTTTTTTTCTATTATTAAAATTATTGGTTAATATATATATTATTTTTGTCTATCTAATTTATAGTATATTTATTTTATTATATTTATAATACAGCTCGAATCTGCTCCTATTAACAAAAATTTATATAATTAAGTTTTTAAACTATTTTATATTATCGACAAATACTTTTCTAATAAAAACTGTTAGAAAATATTGGAAATTCTTAATAAATATAATATTTACTATAGCTGATATTATATTCTAATTATATAATATTTTGTTTACTGGCTCGGATATAGTTTTAAAAATAATATATAGATTTATATATTCGATATTACTATAAATAATTTAATTAAAAAGTTTAAAAATTGTTGATAAATATTTGATATAGTCTGTTTTTTATTTTTTTTTATTATTTTTTTAATTATTTGTTTGTTTGTTGTATTCGATATACTAAATATCTTTTTTTTATATTTTTCTATTTTTATATATTTATATTTTTCGAATATCTGTATTTTATATTTTATACTATTATAATTTTATGTCTTTACATCTTTATATCTTTATATTTTTTTTATATCTAGTATTTTATATTTTGCGTCTTTTTATTAAAGTATTTTTATTTAAATTATAATATATTCGACTATATTAATTTATTTTATATATATAATTTTTAAGAATATCAGTTTTAAAGACCGGTATTTATAAGAAATGTTATATATATTAATATTCTGCTGTTTTATCTGAATACTGTCTTACTTACTACTTCTGGCGGTAGAACTTTGACTTACCGATCTTTTATTTCTTTATCTAATTAATCAATTTACTTATAGAGGAATTTTGTCTTTACTATAGATATTTTATATAAGAAATATAATACTATTTTATATTATATTAATTAAAATAAATTAAATAAACTATTAATTACCTTTATATATCTAAATATAACTAGTTTTATCTTTTAGTAGATTTTTTATAGTTTATAAATATAATTATTAACTAATAGAACTTGAAATATTCTGTTTTATTTAAATAATTCGAAAAATAAAGTACTATTTTAATATTATATATATACTAATAGTAGTATATATAAATTATATAAATATTATTAAATTTATCCAAAAAATAATATTTAATATAATAATATTAAAATATCTAAATTTTTATTTTATTTATATATTCTGGTTTATATAAAAATATCATTTATAAATATATTATAAATTAGAAAAAATAAATAGTTTTATAAATATATTATTTTATTTTTTAGTTAAGAATATATTGTATATATTTTTTAAAACTTAATAATCTTCTTAATGTAGAATTAGTAATTATATAAGAAAATATTATTTTATTTTATTTAAATATTAATTAATGAATATTATTATTATAAAGCAGTAGAATATGATATTTTATTAATTTTATTATTAAAAAGTTTTAAAATATATATTTATGTAATCTATTTAAAAAAATATTAGATTATTGTATATTATTTAAATACTATAGAATAGTTTTAAGATAATTTATTTATATATATTTAAAAACAGTTTATTTTATATATTTAAAAGTATAACAGGCTCTACAAATAAAATATATTAAAAGTTTTAGCTATATATATTTGACTGTTCTATAAAAAAGCTTTTTTATATAATATATAATAATTATAAATTTTAAAAAACTAATAAATATCTTATTATATTAAAAAGTCTTATATTATACTAAGATTATACTATATCTAACAAGTATATATATTACTATTTTAAATATTTATATAATTATATATAAAAATATAAATTTTTTAATATTTTTAACTAATGATTTTACTAGCTATTTTATTTTATGTAATAATAATTAATTTTATTATTAGTCTACTGGTTGTTAAATATCTGCTAATATATAAACTTAAAAATATTATAAATATAAATATTTTAAATAAATATAATTAATTTATAGTTTCTATTAATAAATTTATAGAATAAATAGATTTAATAACTAAATATATATAATAGTCTATATTTCTTTAGAAATACTGACTAATATTATATTTTTAAAAATATAATTAGAATTTATTTTATATTTTTATATCTGACTATAATATCTAACTTTTTTAGTAATCTTTAATTTAAAATATTTAAAAAATCAAATATAAAATATTATTACATTATTATATATTATCTACACACAGACAGACAGACAGAAAAAACAAATTAGATAAGAAAATTATACTTTGATATATATGAATATATATAAGATTATTAGACTTACTAGATATAATTTCTATTTTAAATTATTTATCACATTAATAATTTTATTAAATTAATTATAAAAATAAATCTGTATAATTTTATATACAGAATATTTTTAAATAATTTATAAATATAGATTAGATATTTATTTATAAAATAATATTTTAAGTTATATTTAGATACAAAAAAATATATAAATTTACAGCTATATAAATAACATATATTTATAATAAAAACTATTAATTTATAAAGATTAATAATAGAAATAAAATATACTTTAGATTTTATAAAAACTATAGTTTTTTATTTAATAAAGTAAAAATTATTCACAATAAACTTAATTATTAATATACTAATTTATTTTATATCTTAAAATAGATTAGAGGATTTATTTATTTTTTTAATATTTTATTAAACTAGTAGATATATCTAGTAATCTTAAGAATATAGCTAGAACCGGTATTTCAAATTAAAAATTTATATAATTAATAATAAATTTAACTGTTTATGATATAAAAAATAAAAAATAAATAAATATAAAATTAAATATATTTTTATAAGTAGACTAGTATATAATTAACTAAAAAAAATAATTTTAAAATAATTAAATATCTTGTTTAATTTATAAAATATAATTTTAAAAAAATAAATAAATAAATGAAAGAAATATCAATACAGTAGATCTAATTAAAAAATTTAAAATAAACTATATATAATATTTCTTGCTATTTTTCATTTAATAAATTATATTATATTTAATAAAACACGCCAGCTATACCAAACAGCACGCTATTATTAAATTATCGATTGGAAAGAGAAGAAAGTTATATCTAACTTTCTTTTAGGTTAATTTAATATCTTTTAATAGTATTTTTAGTTTTTGTAATTATATAACAGCTTAATACTATTTAAAATATCTTTTAAAAAATTAATATAGTTTTAGATTAGGATTAACTACTGTTATAAAAATTTATTAATATATATAATAGCTATTAACAGTACTTTTAAATAATTTAAAAAAAATAAAAAAAATAAATAATACTTTATTTAAGTTGATTTTTCTTCTATTAATTAAAAATCTTATCGATCTTACCAGCCGGATTATTAAGATATTTTTGGTTAAGATTCTATATAAAAATCTTAAAAAAATTAAAAATATTTTTTAAATATATATAAACTAATAATTATAAATTATTAAAATTATTAATAGTTTTAGCAGGCCTGCAGCTGTTTTACTACTAATAATAATTTTTAAGATTTATTTATATATTAATATTATTTATTATATAATTATAATTATTATTTTTAAATTATATATAAATAATTAGCTTATTTAAAATTTAAACTAATATAATTAACATTACGGGTAAGTTAGTAGATTTAAATAATCTATTAATATAACTAATTCTTATTAAAAATCTTATTATTTATATATAAAAAACTGTAGATATTATAGTTAACCTACTATACTATAATAATAAGATTTTAATAAATTATATTAATAAAAATATTATTAATATAAAAAAATTAAATTATTATTTACTATAAAGTTCTTATAGATTTTATATTATTTAATAATAATATAATTTTTACAGCCGATAATCTAAAAAATCTAAAATATTTTATTTATTTATAATTATTATAAACTAAAATACTTAGTTTAAATATAATAATCAAAAAATATAAATATTTAATTATAATATTATAACAGATATCTGGGGTTATATAATCTCGGATCTTACTATTTTTAGAAGACCAGCCATATAGCTGTAGTTATTTTAATTAATATATATATATATTTTTTATAGATTATAAGCCCTTATAGCTATATTTTTTATTAAATTTATTTTCTTTTATTTTTTTTATTAAAATCTTTTTATATATACTAATATTTACGATATTAACAGCTTTTTATATTTTTATTTAGTAACTTTTATATTTAAAAAAATAGAGAAATTTTTAAGATATTTTACCCGGTTGAATAATTAGATCTAGTATTTACTAATTTATTAAATTAACTAATTATATATTTCTATTATGCGAGCAGTGTGGCTATATATTATATTATAATATTAAATAAAAATCTATTTAATATTAATATTTTTAAAACTATATTTAAATTAAAAGATTAATCTAACTAGCTGGTATAATAATATGATCTATATAACTATTTTAGATTTAAGAATCTAAATATTTAAAAATTATTTTAAAATAATCTTACTGCTTTTAATAAATTTATATTATATAATAAGATTAAAAATAAATAAATATAAAAGCTTATTTATTAAATTATTAATAAAAATATTATAAGTATTCAGAATACTAATATATAAAGAATAATTCTTATAGTAATTATTAATATAATAATAATTACAAGTATAATAATTTTTATAATACAAATAATATATATTATAAAAAGTATAATAATATTTATATAGCTAAATACATTGAGAACAACTTTACTAAAAACTCTAGTACTATTTTTAATAATTTATTTTTTATTTTTTATACTTTTCTTTCTATATTTTAAATGTCTAATCTTGCTGTTTCCAACAAAGTATATTTTATTTTTTATAATAATTATAATTTAATATTTTCTTTTCAAAACAAATTTTATATATATTTAAAGTACTGTATAATATTTTTTTTTATATTAAATCTACTAAACTTATTACAGCTGTTAATAACGACTTTGTTATTATATTAGATTATTATAACTAAAAAATTATAAATATTAAGATAAGTAATATTATCTTATAGTTTTCTAAATCTATTACTGCGGAAATTAATCTAAATATTATATCTGAATATACTAAGATTTATATTAATACCAGTTATGCAATAACTATTAGTAATATTATATTATTTTGTTTATTCGGATTTAAACTGTATAATATTTTTTATATACTTAGAATTAAAGAAATTAGTTCTATATATTAAGCTATTTAATATATTATTTTTAATATCTACTTTTTTAGACGCGAAAATTAAGACGTGTAGTTTATTAATTTTATATTTATATATATTAAGATATATATTACTTTAGTTAAAAACCTTCTGTTAAATATTTTTATTAGTACAGATATAATGTATTATAAAGAAATAATTTTAGATTATAAGAAATAGATAGTTATTATATACTTTTATAGTAATTTTATTTTTTTATTTAGACTATTATTATTTTAAACTATTTTATAAATACTCCCGTTTATATTATTAGATATATAATTATATCTTTTTATTTTTGTATTAATTTATTAATTAAGAAAATTAATAGTTTATATAATACTAACTATATTTTTAATTTTAAGAATAGTATAGGATTGTTAATTTATAGTTATTTTATTAATACTAATTTCTTTTTTATTAAGACTGTTAATAAGTCTTTGTTTTTAGTAATAATTAATTACTGTTTAAGAATTAAAATATTAAATAGTAATAAATATATTATTATATATAAAACCAAACAGTATATTACTAAACTTAATTATTTAGATTTTTATATCTTATAGTCTTTTTATATTTATAGCTATTATTAATATATTACTGAAGTCCTATATACTACAGAAATTCTTATTATAGTCTGTTTTAAATATATTAGATATATTATTTATAAAGCCGCTCTAATTAATATTTTTAAATATTAGAATATCTTATTTTTAAACTATTTGTTTACTGGACAGTTGTCTATTATTATTTTTTTATTTTCTATATTTTAGTCTAAAGCTAAATATCTGTCTAAATCTGGTTTTAGATTTTTATCTAAGTATATATTACTATTTAAAGTAGAATATACTGATAAAAACAGAATATTTATTTTTTTTAATAGTATAACTATTTATTAAAATAGTTATAAAAACTCTTTAGTATTATTAGTTATATTTTATAATATATAGACTAATTCTAATAGTTCTAATATTAGTATAGTTAATATTTTTAAAGACTAATAGATATAAATCTTTTTTAAAGATAGTTGGTAAAAATATACTACTATTTATAAATCTTATATTTACCAATTCTTCAAATAAGACTATAAAATTATTAATTCTGTTTTTGATTTTTTTTATACTTCTAGTAAGATATTATATATTAAAATATATATACTATTTATATATTCTGTATTTATAGTATAGAAGTATATAAACAGTTAAGTAAAGAACTGTTCTATTATTAATTTATATATTATTAATTATAAAATTAAGCCTGATTTCTATTTTATATTAATATAAAAAGATATTTTTTATATAATTAAAGAATATAAGTATATTACTGTTATTAATACTGCTTGATTTTTTTATTAATAGCTTATATATATATATTATTAAAATTATCTTACTATTATAATATATTACAGCTAAAAAAATTTTTATATTATTCTTATAGGCTTTATTAATTTAGTATTTTTTATATAATATTAAATAAACTTAAATCTGAATAAATTTTGTATGTTTGCTAAGGCGTATATTAACAATATTATTATTATATTTTAAAAATATAAAGAGTATCTTAAGTATTTATTTTTAGTTTTTAATAAATTTTAAGACTTAAATATTAAGCTGAAACTAATTAAGATATATATCGGTTTTTCGTTTATTCTTCTGCTTAATTAGTATATTAATATATTAGATTTATTAATATCTAAAAATAAAATTATTATTATATATAAATTATTTTTTCTAAAGATACTTATATAGCTAGACTAATATTTTAGTATAACCGGTTGGGTATATTATTAAATAAATTGCTATATAAGCATAATATTTTTTTTAAAAAGTAGAAAATCTAATTATTTTATATTTAATTATTTATTAAAGTATCTTTATTAAATTATATAAATATCTGTATTATTAACTGCTTGTCTGAATATTTTAAGTAATCCTATTAAAGCTATACTAACAAAACATTAATTTTTAATCTAACTAAAAAGAAACTTTATATTTTTAATATTTTTTAAAATAATTTTAGTAATATTCTTAAACTTGCTTATTTTATATTATTTAAATAAGTATATCTAGATCTTAATATTTATTATAATAACTATAAAATAATATTCTACTATATCGATGACTATAAATATAAAGATATATTAAAGCTGCTTTTTTATATATATATTAAATCGATTTTTTTTTAGCTGTACTTTAATATTAGTTAAAAAAAAATTATTAGTTTATTAAACTGAAAGTTTTGTGCTTTATATAGATATTACGAAAACACTAATAAATAGTTTAAATTGTATATCCGAATATTTCTCTAATTATTCATATTAATTACTCTAGTATAGTTGCTTTATTGAAGTAAGTTATTTTTAATATAATTACTATTAAATATTTTAATCTTTATTTTATTTATATAAGTTAATATATCTAATAATTCTGCTTAGTTATATATTACTGTTCTGGTATTATTAATATAGTTGCAGACGTATTATCTTATCTACTATAAAAAGATATTTAATATACTCCGAAAGACTATAATCTTAAAGATGTTTCTATAAATATATTTTCGGTTTATACTATCGAGATTGCTGAAGATTTTAAACAGTATATTTATAACAGCTATATTTAAAATTCTTAGATATTCGAAATTATTTATATTTTTGAATCCGACTTTACTGCGGATTTTTTGTATATTATAGAAGACGGTTTATTTTATATAATAAAATATATTTTATATAATTTTAATACTGGAATAATTAAACTAATTAATTCTGCATCTATATCTAGAACATCCGAATATACTGCTGCAAATAATAGTTATACTGTTATTAAGAAACTCTAGATATATATTTTATATATACTAGTACCCGAATTCTTTTATATAATATATAATAAAAGATATTATTAAGACTTTAAAAAGTACCTCTTCGAACTATATAGTCTTATTATATATACAGTATTTAAATATTTATATAATTATATTAGTTAATATTTTTAATATTTTAAGAACTATATTTGCAAGTACTGTTTGTATAGTATTTTTTAACTAATAGTTTCTGTTACCGAATTATTTTATACTTTAATTATAGATTTTATTATGTTTCTGTTTATTAAGAACAGGAATAATTAAATTTTTATTATTATTAATAAATTTATAAAGTATATTGGTATAATTCTAGGTTATTCGATTATAAAAACTAATAAATAAGATATTACTATTATTTAATATTTCGAAAACTATAATTAGATTGTTCTAATTATTATTATCTTTAATTATAACGCCTGCTTTATATTATTCTTCTGGAAAGAACTATTTTCTTATTTATATATTAAGTAATATTATTTTACTACGGTGTATTTTTAAACTAATGGTCAATTGAAACAAATAATCTAAATTATTAAAATAATAATAAGATATACAATTACTTAGTAGAAATTCTAACTGCTAGTTATTCTATTTATTATTACTACTATTAATTCTTTACTGTCTATAGTTACTAAGAAATTGTTTTATCATTTTATATTTAATATATTTCTGCGTTAATCTTAGAATTTAATTAAAATAATTTTTAATTATTTTTACTTTAATAGATATTTTTAAACCAATTTTTAGAAGTCTGTTCGAGAAGTCGATATATTTAAGTTTTAAAATACTATATTAAAAAATACTATATTCGAATATCTAAAACTTAAAGTTATTATTTTCTTAAAATCTTATAAAAAAATAGATACTATCCTGTTCGAATATGTTTAAGTATATGAATATTATAATAAACAAATATCCGAATATTAATATTCCAATTATTTAAAGAAAGTTGTCTTTATTAATATCTTTGTATCTTCTATTTTTATACTTCCAGTTGTTATATCTATAATACAAGACTATATATACTGTTTTAATATTAAGAAAGTATTAAAATTTACTGCTATTAGAATAAAAAAAATATAATATTAAGTATTTTCTTATATTTTTTATATCCGGCGACTTCGTGTATTTTTATTTATACTATAGCTATACTATTCCTACTGTTAAGAATATAAAAACTAAGTTAATCTAGTAATATATAAATCTGTTTAAAGTTTTTAAAATTATTAGTAAGTATATATACCGCCTTAATCTATTCGATATATAGAAAATATATTTAATAATATTAATCGCCTAGCTTAAATCTGCTTTATATAGATCTAATTTATATAGCCGAGTTCTTTCTGAATCTTTACGCATTAAAAACGAATACTTTTATAATTAAAATAATTACTGGAAAGTCTCTGTTATTTTAAATAAGCGAATTATTTTATATAGTTAATACTATATTCTTATTATTTAATATTTTGTTTGTTAAAAAAAATATAAATCTTAATATAATAAATAAATATATATAAAAGATATTACTACCGAAGAGTTAGTATAAAACTATAAATATTATATCTTTGGATATATATAAATATTTGTTTATTTATTTGTCTATTTATTTTTTTATCTTTATACTTTTTAATTCTTTTATTCTAATCAAATTTTTTTCTTATATTTATATCTTAATATTTTGAGTATTACTTTATTCTTGTTTTCTGTATATTATGTTTTTAAAAGTTGTGTCTATCGACTTTTTGTATTTAGATAGTTTTATACTATTTTTCTGTTTTTAGATATTCTGTTAAATTATTAATAACAAATCTATATATTTAACTGATATAGATGCTAGTGCTTAAGACGGTGGTATTTATAATAGTTTTTATAATTATTAATTCTGCTGTTAGTTTTTATTTATCGGATATTTTTTAGTTTTTTTGATTTTTCGAACTTTTTTTTTTCTAACTATCTTAATATAATCAATCTTATTATATCTTCGTCTTATCGATCAGCACCATATCATTTTATATTTAGTAAGACAAAAAAATCTTCCGAATATTCTAGCCGGTTTAATATTTAAATCTAGTATTTATTAATTTATTAAATTAATTAATTATATATTTTAACTATACGAGCGGTGTAGCTATATATTATATTATAATATTAAATAAAAATTTATTTAATATTAATAATTTTAAAACTATATCTAAATTAAAAAAATAATCTAACTAGCTGGTATAATAATATAATTTATATAATTATCTTAGATTTAAAAATCTAGATATTTAAAAATTATTTTAAAATAGTCTTACTATTCTCAACAAGCCTATATTATATAATAAAATTAAAAATAAAAATATATACAAACTTATTAAATTATTAATAAAAATATTATACTACTAACTTATATAAATATATAATATAATATTAATAAAACTAAATAATATAACTATATATTTCGTGCTATATATAATACTAATATTAAAAAATAGAATTAGTTAAAATATATAGTTTTGGTTATATTTAGAATAATATATAAAATTAGTTTTATAATATATCTTCAGAAATATAAAATAGCAGCTAATATATATTTTTTTAAAAAAAATATATAAGACTTCTAACTTTATTATTATTATTTATTTATATAATAAATAGGCTTTAATTTATTATAATAATACTAGTAATTAAAAATTATTTTTATAAAATTTATAGATATTTTTAACAAGCTGTATAATATTAAAGCTTTTAATAATTAAACTAAACTTTTATAATTTTTTATTATTATATAAAATATTTCTATTTTATATTTATTATAAACTAGTATATAATATTGATAAATAAGTCTTTTTTTTCTACAGTTTATATTTAGTTTATATAATTTAAATTTATCTAAAAAATTTAGTTCTTATAATTATTTATATATACTATTAATAATAAAACTTTTAATATTAATATTTCTAATTATAATAATAGTAATTGCGGTAATTATAACTAAAATAAAAACCATAATTATAAATATAATAATAATTATAATTATAATAAAAAATAGTCAAATTCTAATATCTAATTTAAATAAAAAAAATTAATATTACTGATAAAAACTTAATTCTTTATACTTTTTATTAATATAATAAGAATTATTTTTAAGTAAGTTTATCTTAAACTTAGATAAAAAAATATAAATATATATATTAATATAGTAATTATATTAATAAATATAATATTATTATTTAAATTCTTTATTACTAATATTATTAATATTAATTATAATTTATTTAGTATTTCTACTATATTAGTTTATTTTAATATAACAGCTGTAATTTAAAAGAATACTTATCTAAATTATATAAATAAATAAATATTTAATTTTAGAATTATAAAAAGTATAAATTATTTAAAATATTATTTTTAGATTTTAATATTCTATATATATTAGGCTAAAACTATTTTATAAAAGTTTTTATACTATAAATTATAATATTATTTTTATTAAGCTTATAAATAAGAATAATAATCTAACTAATATATTTAATATTAATTATTATTAATTTACTTCAGCTTTTTTAAATAATCTTATTTTATATAAACAGCTGGCTTGCTTAAATATTTAATTATATATAATATTAAAAAAAATATATTTTTTATTCAAAATAATAAATAAATTAATTTTATTATTATAAATAAAAAATAATATTTTATAAATATTATTAAAATAATAAACTATAATATTATATATAATTTATATAACTATAATATCTTCACTTACTTATTTTATATTAATCTTATTATATATATAGTTAAAAAATAATTAAGATACTAATTTTAATTTATTTAATATACAGTCTATATTTTTAAATATAAAATTTATAATTTTTTAAAATCTATTATTAGTTTAAATATTAAGAATATTCTACCGGTATCTTATAAATTATATTTATATAGAAAGTTAAATGTTTCTAATATTATATATTAAGTTATGCGATTTTAAACTTTAAGTTAAAAATTTTATATATACGAACATCTACAGCCTGCTGTTTATATATAATTAGACTAATATTTATTATTTTATTATTTTTATAAATTATCTTTTTTATTATTATTAGATCTTTTTTTAAGAACCGCAGCGAGACTTATAATAAGTTTATTATTTTATAAAACTATTTTAAATATTAATTAAATATTAATATTAAATATATTTTTAATAATAATATATTAGAATATCAACTACTTATAATCTACTGTTAAAAATAAAATATTATTTAAAATCCGGTTTTATATTATTATTCTAATTTTAATTTAATTATTAAAATTAAGAATAGATATCTTATTAAATCTTATATTTTTATTATAGTTAATAATTAATTATTTTATTATTCTTAGAACTATATTAGTCTTGTTATAAACTATATTTAAAACTAATTTATATATAAGTTTATTAGTAAAATATTATATAAAGTCTTATATAATATATAATCTAATATTATTTATTAAAAGGCTTTTAGTTGCTATTATTGATAATCTACTTTTAAAAAAACTTATAATAAACTAAGAAACTATATATAAAAAAGCTGTTTTATAAACTATTTTAAATTAATATATAAAATATATAATATTAAGATTTATTAAATTATTTATATATATAATATTATTTTTAATAAAAATTTAATTTTTTAAAATATTTATAATAGTTTTTTTATATAATTTTAATTCTATATACAACGGTATTTTTAAGTTAGAAAAAACTACTTAAAAAATATACTATTAGTTTCTATTTATTATATTTTTTAATATTAAAAGCTATTTTAGATAGAGTTTTCCGATATTCTAATTTTTAAAAAAAAAGTAATATAAAATCTAATCAGCCTGTTAAATATAAATAAATTAATATATTATTTCTTTTAAATATTTTAAATAATATTATATATAATATGGTTTTAGTATCTACTCCGACTATAAATAAAGTATTTATATTTAATACTTTTGGTATACTATTTTTAATTATTAAAAATAATACCTTTAATAATAAACTAATAATTATAAATCTTTTAATTAATAATTATTTATTTTTAGTATTTTTAGTTATAAAAACTATACTTCAGCTATTATATTATTTAATTTATATATAAAAGCTGTTTTATACTTTATTTAAGTCACTATAATTTTATATTATAAATATATATAATAATTCGGATCTTTATATTAAAATTTTATTTAATCTTTTAATTAACAATTATTTTATTTATATTTTATTTTTTAATAATACAGCTATGCAGCCGACTATAAATCTCTTTTTAAATTATAAAATATTTTTATTATTAAAAAATTAATATTATAAAATATTAACTATATTTTTACTAGCTATATTAATATTATAATTTATATTAAAGCCTTTAAATAATATAATACTATTTATTATAAAATATAGTAATAAATTGAATAAAATATTTATTATATTATTTTATATTTTTATAAATTCTGATTTCTGCTTTTTAAATAAATATAAAAAATTAAATATAATAGTATATATAAAAATATTTTTATTAAAAAAGTCTGCTAATATGCCGGTAAGAATTATTAAATAAATAAGATCTATACTATTATAATAAAAAATATTAGTTTTAAAATTTTTATTATTCTTTTTATTATACCTAATCAAATATTATATAATTTTAATATTATTATAATTTTTTTTCATATTAAATTATATAAATTAATATATATTAAACTACCGGAGGATTTTTAAAAAAATAGTATATATAATATACTTATTAAATTATTATATTAATTAAAGTAGATATTATATAAGTAGTATAATATATTTTATAACTTTTTTATTATAAATAATTTTAAATACTTTTATACAGACTATTTTATAATTATTAAAAAAATTTTATATATTTATTTATATTAATAATATTTTATTTTTAGTATCAGATATTTTTAGAATTAAAACTTTTAAGAATCTATTAAATAGTTTTATTATATTTATTAAAAACAGTTTTTATACTTATCTTTTTAGTATTAATATTATATAAATTAAAAATAATATATATTTTTTATAGAAATTAATATTAAAGACTATTTAAAATATTTTTATATATTAATATATAAAGTTTTTTATATTATTTAACTATAAAACTTTTTATTTAAATACATAGAAACTATCTAGTCGGATAATATTAAATTATATTAAAAATCTAATAATATTTTTATATAAATTATATTTAATATATATTCTAATATTATATATATGACTAATAAGTTATTTATTTTTTAGCTTGCTGCCAGGCCTATTTTCTAGAATTTAAAAAGATAAACTATTATTATATTATTTTTTATTAAAAATAAGCATACTATTTAAACTATTATAATATTAGAATTTTTTAGCTTTAATTCTTATTTACTAAATTAGATATTTAATATTTTAAGATTATATCTATATTAATAATTAAGCCCATTATAATTTATATTAATAATTAATCTATTATTATTTTGGCTAAGAATTCTAAATTCTATATAAAACTATATATATAATTTATTAAATAGTATTTTATATAGTATAAATATGTACTAAAAATATTAAGTTTATTTATATTAGTATAACAGACTAAACAGCTAATAGTTTTATAAAATCTTTTAAATATCTTAACATAATCAGTAAGCCACCTGTCATAGTAAGCCACCCACCACCCGCATAACGTTAGTTAGTCTTGTGTTTTCTAATATTAAGTAATTCAACTACTAATAATTCTAGTAAATATATTTTAATTATCAAATTCTTTGATAGAATAAGAGAATAGAATCTATCTTATTATTAAGACTATTTAAAAGAACAAAATTTCTTTTATAGTAAAAGTAGTATATATATTTAATATTCTGTGTTTAACTCTATAGGAATACTTATAAAAAGTTAATATAAAGTTAAATAAATATATTAACTTTATAAAATTAACTTATCTTAAAGAAAAGATTTTAAAAAACTAGGTTCTTTTATTTATAAAGTATAAGCTTTATTTTCGGCTGTTATATATTCGGAATATAGTAATAATTCTTCTGTAAAAATAAGACTTAAATTTTAAAGTTTTTATAGATAAAAATAGTTATATAACTTTCTTAAATATACTCTAAAATTAAAAAATTAATATTTTCGAAGATATTATATTTAATATTCAAAATTTAAAAATCTAAAAGTTTTAATTAAATAGTTTAACTATATTAAAGCTGCTAAAAAGAAAAATAATATCTTTAATTAAAATATATAAAACTTTAATAAAACTAGTTTTACTATAGAAATAATAGTTACAGTCTGTATAATTATACAGTCTAATTATATAAATAAGCTATTTTTTATATAACTAAAAAATTAAAAATAAATAATTTTAATTAATTATATAAATATAGCCGGTATAATATTATTACTGTATTAAATTTTTAAAAATAAAGTTTATATAAAGATATGATATTAATATAGCTACACAGCTAGACGTAAAGACGTAAAGATCTTAAGATCTTGATATTTATTAATAATTGATTAATTAATATAAGTATCTGAATATATATAAATACAGAGACGTAAAGATATAAAGACGTAAGAAAAAAGCTATAGAATATAAAAGTAGAAAGATAGAGCTATAAAATATAAAGAAATATAAAAATATTAATAAATAGTTTTCTTTATATTAGTACTAATCTTAGTAGCCTAGAATACTAGTTTATTTAAATAGTAGTTTTTATTATTATTATTATTATTTTTAGTATTATTTTTAATACTTTATATAGACTGCTTTTTTTTTATTCTTATTTATAATGTTTCTAAAAATAAGCTTAAGCTTATTAATAATTTTATAATTTTATAATATATATTAGTAATTATATATAATATAAGATTTTTATATTTAAAAAAATTATATATAGTTTTTAAAGTTATTGATAATATATAAGACTTATTATAATATATATTTTTTTATTACTATATTTTTTTAGTATTTTTCTTTATATAAAGTTAATAACTTTTATATCGCTGGTATCGGTATTAATATTAATATAAATTTTATTATATTTTCTATTTTTTCATAAATTTTAAACTAATATTTTAAATTATTTTTTTATAAAACTATTTCTACTTCGAAATATATTAATATAATTCTGATTTTTATTACTAAACTAAAAATAATTAATATTTTTAAAATAATTAATTTTTTTTATTTTTTTCTTAAGCTTTTTATTAGCCGGTTTATTTTTTATTATACTATATAAATATTTTTTAGAAAATACTTAAAATCAGATAAAAAGTAATAGTATATTTATATCTATATATATAGCTAATATAAAAAAATATATTTATATCTACAGCTAATATAGCTAGTACGGTTATTATAAAAATAATAAAAAAATTATTAGAATAATAAATAATTATACTGTTTATATAAAGATTAATTATAAAAAGTTAAAAATAAATAAAATAAAAAAATAAATATAAATATTTATAATAATATAAAAATAAAAAAAGTAAAAGCAGATATAATAAAAAATATAAAAATAAAAATAATAAATACTAAAATTAATATAAGATTTAAAAATACTACAAATAATATTACAGCTAAAAATATAGTTAGTTTAATAAATATCTATATTATATTTTTAATATCTATTATTTTAGCTATATATTTTAGATTATTTATAAAATATAATTATAAAATATTTTAAGAACTAGAATAAACAGCTTATTATAATATACTATTAAGTAAAAATATAAAAATTTAATTTAAATAATTTATAATTATAATTTTTTAATTATTATTATATATATATAATATAATAAGATTATTAATATATAAAAGTTATTTATTAATTATATATTTATATTTTTAATCTTTTTATATACTAATAGATAAATTATATTTATAAAAGTTGTAGAAAATAAAAACAATATTAAATATTATTTTTTTTTATTTTTTATTAATATCTTCAGATTTTTCGAATATATAGCTAATAGTAATAAAATTATATATTAAATATATTTTAATATAGTTTCTTTGGTTTAGTAAAAACTAGAATATTTATAAATATTTTATTTTTTTACATAAAATAAAACCTCCGTGGATTATAAAATAGAAATAAAATTTATATACTTAAATAAGAATAATTAGACTAAAAGAAATTTAGCTTAAATAAAAAATATTTTAGACTATAAAATCTGTTTTATATTTTATAAAAATATTTTTAGAAAATAATTTAATTATTAAATAAATCTATATATTAATAAGTTATACTTAATAAAAAAAACCAATTATTTTTAGTAAGATTTTAAAAACCCGAGATAACAGGCTATTTTATTTATATTTTTTACTAAAGTTTTTCTTACTTAATATAGTTATTTTTAGTAGTTTTCTTTAAATAGTATAATATTTAGCTTTAGATTATTTTTTATTTATATTATAATAGATATTTTAAAAATATTAAATATCTTTTTATACTATACTTAAAGTTGTAGTAATATAACTTTTAAGTACTTATATATATTTAAAATCTAAAATAACCCAGTTATTTTAGATATATAAAGAAAAAACGTTAAAAAATCGGATATATAAAAACAAAAGATATATATATAAAAATATAAAAATTAGAAGTAAAAAAAACTCGGCTGAAAATACTTAAAAGTAAAAATATATAAAAATATATATAAAAAAAATAAACAGAAAAGTATATAAAAAAATAAAAGCAGCAGAAGTAGAAGTATATAAAAAAATATATAAAAAAGTATATAAAAAAGTAAAAATAATAAAAGATATATTATTACTATAAATTAAATATAATATTTAAATTCTCTTAATAAATCTGCTATATTAATATTTATTTTATTAATCTATTTATTTTTTTAGGAATATATTTTATAAATTAGATAAGATATTCGGTTGTTTTAAAATTATTTTTTTTAAAATAATCGCATACTGGTCTGTTTATTAGAATATACTTAATTTTATATTTATTTTTATTTTCTTATCTTTCTGTATTTTCTTATATTAAAGATAATTTAATATATTAATATTATATAAATCTTCGGTTCTAAAGACTGGTTTAAGCTGTATTATAAAAATAACTAAACAAATCTATTAATTTTAAAAAGTTTTAGATACTATATAAGTCTTTTTATTTTTTTTAAAATTTATAATAGATTTATATATTAATAATTCAGCTTATTTTTAATTATTTTTAGTATACTTTTATTTATTAAAAAATTATATTTTTTATAAAATTAAAAATAGATTTTATTACTTATATTAAATTTTATAGACTAATAACTAGTATTATAAATTTATTTTATATAAATAGTTATAAATTTATATATCTCTTCTATATCTAAATATATTTTAAAATATTATTTTTTAAATAGTTATTTAATTTATATCTATAAATTAATAAATAGTATGCTATATATAAATATATATAGGCTTATTTTTATAACTATATTATTAAAATTATTAATTTAACTAATTATTTAAAATAAGAATTCTATTTATTGAATATAATAATATTAAATATATATATATTTTAATATAAACTTAACTATTAATTTACTCTTTTTATCTGTTTATTTATTTATAAATTATATATTATTAAATAATATTATATAATATTTAACTTTCTAAATATATTAATTTATAAACTACTTGTGAGAGAAAATGTATATATATTGATTGGTATAGCTACGGCTACATGGTTCTTTCTCCGAGAAGTAGTGGGATCCGAGGTTATATAATCCTAGATCTGTTACATTTTTTATAAACGAAAAGATCGCTATTAAGTTATATATAAAAGAGAAAGATATAAGGCTATTTATATTTTTAAAATAAAAAATAAAATAGATGTAGATATAGAAAAGTTAGATAAGATTTATTATACCAACCTGTTTAATAAAATAAGAATAAGTAAAATATTTAAGCAGCTTTATAAAACTGTCGGCTGTCTGGTCCGTTATACTAATATAGATAAATTTAGTATTTTTAGTATATATTTTATATTATATAAAGTACTATTTAATAAATATATATTTAATTCTTATATAGAATTCCGGATTTTTAGCTAGAATAATAGCAGATTGGTTGTCAGCACGGATTATAATAGGTTTAATTATTAATATAAATATAGTTTTAAAATATTAAATATTTAGCTCGATAAATAAAAATCAAAGTTAAAGAAGTTTTTAGATTATAACAGTTTAAATAATGTATTTATTCTCTGTAGAAAATAGTATAATAATAGTTTGTTTTTTTAAATTTTAAGAAACAGGCCTGTCGGTAAGATAGAAGACATAATCTGAAGTTAATATAATATTAAAAATATAAGATTCAGTTTAATTAATATTATAAAAGCTAATAAAACTAAGAGTTTTTATATTTATAAAAAAAATAACAGTTTAACAAGCCTATAAAATAGTATTAGATAAGATTTATAGTTTAAATATAAGACTTATTAGAATTTACTATAAAGAATAATAACTTACTAGTTGTATATATAATATTAGAGTATATATTAAATATAATGTATATTAAAATATTATTATATTTCTAATATAATTTAATATTATCCGGCTGGGCAGTTTCTATATACTTAAATAAAAAATTTTTATAGTTAAAAGATATAGAAGAGACTTTATATATTAATATATTAAAATATTTTAGATAGTTTTTAATATATAACTTCTATAAAAGATATAATTTGTTATCAGTTTATAGAATATTAATACTAAAAAAGCAAGTATAAAAACTGTTATTAATAAATTTAATAAGATTATTTAGTAGATTTTTAAAAATATTAATTATAAAGATGTCTGGTACTAAAAAAAGAATATTATTTATATAAATAAATATATAAAGATTTTTTTTAATAAATATAAAATAGTCTGTATAAAAATACTTAAAGCTGTTTATAATAAAAAAGTTATAAAATATATTATATTACTTATATAATATTTGTTTTAATTTATATAATAATTTAATAAATATATTATATATACTATTTTTTTAAAAGTCTTCCGGTAGTTTAATATATATCGGTTTATATAATTTAATATTAAAAAAAACTGTAATAATATTAAGACTGTATAAAATCTAATTAAGTACAGTAGTAAAAATAATAAAAATCTTAAAGTTAATATTTTTTATAATAATAGTATAGATTTTATTTATTTAATAATTTTTATTAGTATATTAATAAAAGCTTTTAATAATAAGACGGGCTTTATATATACTATTATATTTAATTTTTTATATTTATTTCAGAAATAGAAGTTAAAATTTATAAAAATATAAAATAATTTAAAAAATATTTTATTTAATTTATTATTATATTTTCTAATAGATAGTATTATACTATTTAAAAACTTTAATATAGATTATAGTATTAGTATAGCTGGTAGAAATATGGCTAATATTTTATAATATTAATTTTTTTATAATAAAAATTTTTTTATAATCTAAAAATAGATCTACAGTCGGCTGTATAGCTACAGTATTAAGAAATAAAATATAAATAAAATAATTATTAATTAAAAAATTAAATAAGATATTAATATAAAGATTTACATTATTATTAATATTAAGAATATAAAACTATAGTAATTCGAGTAAGATATAAAACAGCTTCTATATATAGATTAAATAATATAATAATTATTAAATTATAGTTTTTGTAGCTAAAAATACTAAAAATAAACTACTAGTATCTAAATAGTTTATAATTATTAGTTTATTATCGAAGATATTATTTTTAATAATAAAAAATAATATATTAAAAATATTAGATAGTATATTATATATAGTATTATTAGTAATATTTAATAAAGATAATATACTGGTTTTGTAAGGGCTGGACCAGCCCTTCCAACCTTCGCGGTATCCGCGAAGGGAAAGCTATATATATATAGCCTCAGGCATCAGTCACATAATAATTAAGCAAGCCGATTATAATCTCTTAATTAAAAGCAGCATCTTATGATTTAGAAAGATTAGTAATAATATTTTAAAATAATATATTAGTATTTTTAGACTTGCAAGAATTATTTATTTTTTATATTATTTTATTTTTAGTTTTTATAATCTTATTATTTATATCCTATAAAATAGTCTATTAAATAATAATTAGATATAATATATAAAGCCAAACCAGAAGTAATTTTTTTAATCCAATTATAAAGAACTATATATTAACCGCAAAAAAAAAGTTTTATATAATAAAAAGAAAAGTATAAACTTCTATTTATAAACTTCGCGAATAACTATAATTACTTAAACAGATTGCAAGTATTTAAAGCAAACTAAAAATTAATACTATAAAAAAATAACTATATAAAAATCCTAAAAATTCTAATTTTAGTACCGCGGAGACTAAGAAAACTAATATATATATTAACCCGCCCGCGGATAAAAAATAATATAGTATTTATAACTATATTATTTACTATATATTTATTATTAGATAAAAGTTAACCGCGAAGACTAATAACTAAAATAAAAACCAGAAAATATATATTATAATAGTTTATTTAGATTATATTCTAAATAATTTATAAAAAAATAAGACAGCCGAATTTTATTATAAAAAATAGACTAGTTTTTACAAGTTTTTTAAAATACAGCTGAAGAATTCTGTAAATAAACAACAAAAAATCTGATTAAAAATATTTAAAGCTAAGTTTTATAAAAAAAAACTAGAGTTTATCTATCTTCAGCAGTAGAAAAAAATAAGAACTAAATTAAATTATAAAATATAAAATATTAATATTATATAACTTTATTTATTTTTTATATTATTTTTTCTTACGGTCTAGAAAAAGATTTGCAAGCAGCAGATTTTTTTTATAATAAAATAAGATTTTATTATATTACTTGTAAGATTATATTTAGTATTAAGCTAGTAATATAAATAAGTAAAAAATATAGTATTTTATAAATAGATTTTAAAAAAAAATTACAGGCCTACTATTCTTACGGATAAAATCCGAAAGCTAGAAATCTAAACTAACAGTTTTATAAAAAAAATTTAAAAACTAAAATAATTTTTTTTAATAATACAAGCGCTTATAGAGATTTTTAAATTAAAAATTTATTATAATTATAAAAAAATAAATTATTAGATAAAAAACTACTAATTAACTAAATTACTTATAAAATAACTAATAAATAGGATCGCAGTACTTGTTTTAAATTAAATCAGAATTATAATCTATTCTAGTTTAAGATTAAAAAAATAACTAAGTTTCCGCGAAAAAAAAGAATATTTTATAAAAATTAAGATTATTATAAACAGCAGTACGAAAATAAATCTAATATCTATAATACTTATTAAATAAATAAAATAGCTAACTATTCCAGCAAAAATACTTACAAAAAAGATTAGATAAAGAAATATATAATTAAAAAAAATTATAATATTTATAGTATATTTAAAGAATATTTAAAAATACCGCAAGAACCAGATAGATCTTATAATTATAATACTAAAAATAAATAAAATAGTTCTGAAAATATTTTAAATAAAATAGTAAAAATTTATTATAAAATTTAATAAATATTAGCTTTAGTTTTATAAATACTGTATATTAAAAATACTATAAATTATAATAGAAGAGATTACTATAAAGAAATTTATAAAGATAAATTCTTATTTAATAATAATAAAAAAAATATACAAAATAACTACTAATTAAAAAATACCGGTATAGTATTGTAAGTATAAAATAATATTTATAAAAAAAAAATTATAAATTTATTTATATAAAAACTAAAAATTAATCTAGAAATTAATTTTTATAAGAATTTCCGGCTGAAGCCGGAACAAGTATATAAAATATTATTTATAAAAAAAAAATTTTATAAAACTATTTATAAAAAATATTTATAAAAAAATAGATTTAATATTTTAAATTATTAATAGGTATACTAATCCTATTTATAAATAAAGAAAATAAAAGCTTATAAGTATATATAAACTACTATAAATTAAATAAATAAATAATAAAAAATATTTATTTACTATTATAAATTAATAAATATATTAACTAACTTGCAGAAGTTTTTTAGTTTATATAATTAGATTTATATAAGATTTACTATAAAATTAGAATTATAAAAAAATATAAATAGAAAGTAATATTCCAAATAAAATACAGACTGTTTAAATATCTGATTATATTATTTAGGCTAATAAATATATCTATAAAATTTTAAAATTTTATAAATTTTTTATTTACGGGATATTTAAATAATTTTATAATTATTTATCTAAATAATATTATAATATACTTATATAATCTAAAAATATATAAAATATAGATTTATAAAATACTAAAAATATTATAAAATATAGAATTATATATAAAACTTAGTAAGTATTATTTTATAGTAATAAAAATTAACTTTTTAAAGTTTTTAATTAGCTGTAAAAGTATATATATAGAACTGGAATATATTATAATAATCTATAATTAATTTAAGCTATAAAATATAAAAAATATATTAAAGTTTATTAGATTTACAAATTAATACAGACAATTTATTAAAAGATATTTATAAATTATAATACTAATTACAGATCTAATTAAAATATTTCGTAAGAAAAAAAAAAAAAAAACTAAATATAATTTTTTAATATTAAAAGCCCGCGAGAGTTTTCAAAAACTAAAAAATATATTCGCAAAGAATATAGTTATAGTATATTTTAAAAAAAAAAAATTCTTATAAATTAAAACTAATATATCGGTTTTTATAATTAATAAAATACTATTACAGAAAGATTAAAAAAATTAATAAAAATTAGTAATATTTTATTTATAAAAAATAATTTTTATAGAATAAAATTATAATATTTATAATTAAAAGCTTCTTATAATTATAAAATTATTTAAAAAATAATAATATTAGCTTAAGAATATAAAATATCTAATAAAAATAATTATTAACTATAAAAATCTCCAATATTTCGTAACTAATAAAAAATTATCTCGAAGATAGATTAGATAAATATAATATCTTATAATATTTAAGTTTTTTTTAATATATAAATTAGGATTATAGAACCCAGCAGATATTTTATTATAATAATCTAATTATAAGAAAAAGACTATAGAAAAAAACTATAAAAAACTTAAAAAAATAATATTATAGTAGCTAAATAATCTTTTAGATCTAGAAAAAAGTATAATTATTTTTATAAGAGTTAGAATACTGCTGGTAAAAAATACTATAAAAAATCTAGACTAGCTGAAATCTTATATAAAAATAATAAAAATAATTATAGAAAAAATATATACTATAAAAATCTATTTATTAATCTTATATAAAAGCTACTTCAGCTATTATAAAAGAATAATCTTATAAAAAAAATATTTAAAATAAAATAAAAAAAAGACTGCAGAAGCAGTTTTTTTTATAAAAAAAAATATTTATAAAAAAAGAATTATTTATAATAAAATATTAGTTAGAAACTACTTTATTTTATAAAAAAGTTATATATTTCGAATAACTATTAGTTAAGACTAAAAATCCTTATAAAATTATATAATAATCTTATTATAGAATATTTTATAAAAGCAAGAATTTAAAAACTAATTTTATAAAGATTTTAGTAGCTAAAATTAGCTAAATTTATATAAAACTACTATTATATATATAAAATATATTAGAATAGATAGATAATTTATAAAAAATAATAAAATCTATTAAAACTATTATTATTTATTAAAGATTCTAAAAAAAAATAATTATAAATTTTATTATAAGTTTATTTATAAATATTTATAAAAATAAGAATTTATAAAAGATTTATAATAGTATTATAGTTATAATAGATTAGTTTAATAAAATAACTTATTTTATTTTTATTTATAAAATATTATTAGAAAAAGAATTTGTAATAATCTTTTTTAAAAAAGTTTTTTAGTTATATAAAATATTTAGTAAAATAATTATAAATTATAAACTAATTTTTATAAAGAGCTTCTAGTTGGATTTTATTTATATTCTTATAATTAAATAAGGCTTAAGTATAGTCTACTATTTATAAATAAATAAATAAATAAAGAAAATAAATAATATATTAGAATAATATCTATAAAACTATATTAACTTTAAATAAAATAATTAGATAAAAATACTACTACTTATTAAATTTATTTATAATAATTTATTATAAGTATTAACTAAATATTTTTTATTTTTTATAATAATTATATAATATCCGCGAATAATAATACTAGATTTGTAAATATTAAAAAATCTTATAAAAAGATTAGAATAATATCTTTAAAAAATTAAAGAAATAAAAAAAAATAATTATAAATTTTAAACTAGTTTATAAATACTAAAAGAATTTTTATAATAAAAATTATAAAATTATTATTTTTATAGTAGACTAGAAGATTTAGTTATTTATAAAAAACTTATTATAAAAAAAATTAAATAAAAAATTAAATTAATATTATTATAAACTATTCTGTATAATTAAAAAAATAAATAAATAAATTTATAAATTAAAACTATTTGTAGATTTTTAGATTTATAATATTTTTTATATATTTCTACTTTATAAATATTATATAATAGAAGAAATAAACTTATAAGAATATTTTTTATAAAAAAATAAAAGTCTAGATAACTATAAATACTATTTAGAAGTATTATTAGATTTATAATACTATAAAAAAACTACTAAAATACTAGTTAAGTAGAAAGAATACTATAATAAAAAAAATATTTAAAAATCTATTATAAACTTATATTATTTATAAATTTATAAGAAATTTGTCTCGCGGAAATATAAAAAACTTAATTAAAAACTAAAAAAAACTAGATTAAATATAAACTATAAATTATTTATAATTATATATTTTATAATTCTAATATAAATTATAGTATATATTTATAATATATAACAGCTGGAATATATAAAAATATAGTTTTATTTTATAAAAAAATAATACTTATTATTTATATATAAATAGTTATTATACTACTAATTAATTTTTTTATTAATATAATTATAGAAGACTTTTTTAGAGAAGAAGTTATAATAATATTTATATATCTAGTTAAATAGCAGCTGCCGGCCAGCTTATAATATAAAAATATTTTTATAAAACTAAATTCAAATAGTCAGCTGTTTTAAATCCGACTATTTAATATATAATATAAACTATATAATAGATTTATAAATTGAAATCTATTTACAGCTAGATAAAAACTATAATCTTATTTAAAAAAAAAATTTAATATTATAATAGATACTATTATATTATAATTTAAAAACAAACTATAATAAACAGTTTAATAAATTATAAAATATTTTACTTATTATTATTAATCTGCTTACGGGGTATAAATTAGTTTTAAATAACTTTAAATATACTTACTAAAAATAAAAAAAATCTAGAAATTATAAAAATAAAAACTATAAAAATTATAATAATATTAATTATAGTTAACTACTAAACCTGTGTTTTATAGATATAAATAGTAATATAAAAAAAAATAACAGCAATAGTAGTAATAAATATAATAAAAATAAATATAGCAGCAGCAGATATAATAGTAGTAAATATAATAAAAATAAATATACTTATAGTAGTAGTAGCAGCAGGTCTAGTAATAGTAGTAATAGTAGAAATATTTTTTTTATAATAAAAAAAAATAGTAAAAAATATTATAAATAGTTAGCTAAATCTAAATCTGTTTTACAAACAATTTATATAGAAAAAAATAGAATAAAATAAGCCGACAGAGTCTACGGGTATAGAGTTTAAACAGTAAACTATAAAAAAAGAATTAATTAGATTTTTATAAAAAAAAAATAAAACTAAGTTTTTACAAAAGCCAAGCTGTAAAAAAAACTAATAAGATATATTAATAGCCGCTGCAAAAGAAAGAATTAGTAAATATTAATTTATAGTAGTATTTAAAAAAAAATATTATATAAGAAACTTACTAAGAGAAAGAGAAAAAAAAAATATTATAAAAAAAAAAACCAAAAATCTAAAAAAAAAAATCTTTTTATATAAAAGAAGATCTTATTTCTATAAAAATAGCTTTACTAATCTTAACTATAAAATATTTCAGACAGTTTAAAAAAATAAATTAAAAAAGATTTAATATTATTTATTATTTTAACTACGGAGAAGCTGTCTATATTTATTAAAAAAATTATTTATATTTACTAAAAAAAAACTATTATTATCGCAGAAAGCTGTTTAAATATTCTATAAAAAATTATTTAAATATTACTGCAAAAAATAGTCTAATAAATAGCAGACTATATATTAAAATTAACTGCTGTAAAAATATTAAATAAATAATTTAATATTCTATTATAAAAATAAGAATAGTAAGAGCTATTTTTTTATTATTTTAATTTTCCGTAAAACAGTTTACAAAAAGAAGATTTTAATAGTATTATTATAAGAAATAATCTATTTTTTATAAAAAAAAAATAGTTATAAAGACTGGACTAGTTCTTCTAATTTTTATAATATTTATAAAAAAAAGCTATATATATATAGCCTTAGATATCAGTTATATAATAATTAAATAAGCCAATTATAATCTCTTAATTAGAAGCAGTATCTTATAATTTAGAAAGATTAGTAATAATATCTTAAGATAATATATTGGTATTTTTAGACTTATGAGAGTTATTTGTTCTTTATACTATTTCACCTCCAGCCCTTATAGGTTTGTTTATATTTAATAAGCTAGTTAGAGTCCGAATTACCGGTTTTTTATTTTAAAGCTAGAATACTGGAAAATTCTATTTATAATAGTTTTTAGTATTAAAAAAATATAATAAACAGAGACCAGCAGTATATATTTTTTTAAATAGTATTTTTTATATTTAAAATACTACTGCATATAAAATCGAGGTTATATAAGAAAACAGTTATAAATATCTAAAAAATCAGCTTTTTATTAAAAATAATATTATATATATATATAATCTGGTAAGTTATAATATTATATATCTTATATACTAATTTAAAATAGTTTATAAAACAGTCTTTTTATATATAGTTTTTTAGCTTATTATAAGTTTTTTTAGAAGTAAGATATTAGCAGCAGCAGCTAAAAGTTCTTTAGTAAGTAATATTAGATTATATATTATATAAAGCTTTATATAGTATTTTATTAATAAAGTTATATATAAATTGGTTCTGGATATAATTTATAGTAAGAATAATATAGTTCTAAAAATAATAAAATAATTAATTATTAGCTATAATAAAGATATAAGGCTTAATAAGATATCTATTTTTAATTTTAATAATTAGATTAAAATTAGAATAGTAATATAAAGCTGGATTTTAGATAATATTTTATTTTTAACAGTAAGTTGTAAATAGTTAATATTTTAGTATATTATTACTATAAATATACTTAATATTAATATTTAATTAATATTTTAAATAGTTTTATATAATAATAAACTTATTACAAATCTTACTGTGGTTTTTAAAAAAAAGATTTAGTAGTAATAAAAGATATAGTTTATAAAGATAATAAAGTAGTAAATACTAGTCTAACTATATATAAATAGTAGACTATAAATATTAGTATATATAAGATTTTTAACTTAAAATCTAAAATTATATAGTTTAATATATAATACTAAAAATATCTAGTTTTTTTTATATAAATATAGTTTATAAAATACCGGTAGGATGTTTTTCTTAATATTTAGATTAATAATATATTTTAGAAAATTATAGATTTTATACTCGGAGATATAGACTGTATAATAATAGATTAAATAAATTAAAATTAGTAAAATAACTGATTTTTTAACTATATAAATAATAAGATTAATAAAAAATAAGTAAGTTAGAGTATTATAATTATATAAGCTATATATAGTTTTATAGCTTATAATACTAGTAATATTAATAAAATATTATATATTATTTATAATAGTATAGCTAATTTATTTATTATTTTTAATAAAAAGTATAATTTTCTTAGTTTTTATATATATTTAAATATCCAAGCAAGCGAGCTGCTTATATAAGATAAGATTATTTAATAAAACTAGAATAAACTAGTAATAATTAATATTAATTATATCTATCGGTTTGCTTTTTTTATTAATAAATTTAATAAATATAGTATTATAGCTGATAGTATAAAAAACTTTATTAATAACTGTTTTAGCCTAATATATATAGAGAGTAAAAATAATAAAATAGTATTGAAAATAACTTATATTTTTTATAATTTCGGAGTTAAGTATTTACTTATATATATAGTTCAAATAAATATTTTTTTAGACTATAATTATTCTATTAAAGTAAACTAATATAATAAAAATATTAAGTAAATTATAATTAATATTAATAATATTAATAATAGAAAATTTAAACAGTAATACTATTTTTACTGATATAAATACTATATTAATATATATACTTATATTTTTTTTTATTTAGATTTAATAAATATTTGCTTAAAAAATAACTTTTGTTATATTAATAAAAAATATAAAATATTAAGTTTTTATTTATAATATTAAGTTTTTTATATATAAACTAAATATTAGAATTTAACTATTTTCTGCTGCAGCTATAGCTGTTATTATATTTATAATTATAATCTTTATCTTAACTATAGTCTTTGTAATTATTACTGTTATAATTAGTAGTATTAATAATTAAAGTCTTATTACTAATAATATATACAGATAGTTGTAAGAATTAATTTTTTTGTATAAATTTAAACTATATAAATTAAATATAAATTAATAAGAAAATAGCTGCTTTTTTAAATATTATATATTAATTTGTAATAAATGGTTAAAATATTATAATATTTTAAATTATTATAAAAAACTATAAAAATTTAGTCTGATTATTTATGGTCTTAATACTATATAGCTTATTAAGAATATCCGTAAATTTTGTTAAAAATATATCTTAATTAGAAATACTATTATAATATATAGACGTTTATTTATTATATAAATAGATAGTAATTATAAAACTAAAGATTTTATAAACTTTCTAAAAAAGTTTATATATTTTAGCTGCTATATTATAGTTTTAAAATTGTGCTGTAGGGCTGGGCTTGTATATAATACTAAAAATAATAAAAACTAAATAGTTTAATTAATTCTATTTTTAAATATTTATATTATATATATTTAATAGAATACAGTTTTTTTTTCTAATCTTAATAATATTATATTAAATATTTGCTTAAATAGGCGGATTCTTATTCTCTGTTACTGGGACTGCAAAAACTTAAACAACTTGTTTTTTAAATTTAGAATAAAAAACTAGTTTTTTAGAAACAGTATAATTATTTTAAAATAATTTTTAAGTATTTAGATTTTTAGATCTGAGGTAGTTGTATAGATTATATTATTATATTAACTAGTTAGATTAACTTTTTAACTTTAATACAGCTTTAAAAATATTAATATTAAATAGATTTTTTAATAATATTATAGTATAATATATAGTTATGCTGCTCGCGTGGTAGAAGTATATAGTTAATTAATTTAATAAATTAATAAATACCAGATCTAGATATTAAGCCGGCTAGAATATTTTAGAGATTTTTTTATTTCTTTAAATATATAAAATATTAAATAAAGACGTAAAAAGCCGTAGATATTATAAATATTAGTATATATAAAGAGATTTTTAATAAAAATAATAAAAAAAATAAATTTAATAAGAAATATAGCTATAAGAGCTTATAATTTATAAAAGAAAATATATATATATTAATTAATATAACTACGGCTATATGGCTCTTTCTTCGAGAAGTGGTGGGATCTGAGGTTACATGACCCCAGATCTGTCATACTACTAAAATATTATATACTATAATTAGAAATAAAAATATAAAATAAATCCTAATTATATTTTTAAAAATATAAAATTAATTTAAATTTCTATAAAAATATAGATTATCTAGTATAATTAAATATTAAACTAATTTTTTTTATAAATTTATTAATAAATATTATATACTAGTTATATTTATCTAAAAGCTTTATATACTTATTTTTAGATATTATATTTTTAAATATTATATATTTTTATTTAATTAAGAATAAATCTATAATAAAGTTAATTATTACTATATAAAAAAATAGCTAATAATATTATTAGCTAAAAACTATTAAATAGTTTATATTTATATATATAATTATATAAATAATTTAGATAATAATATATATATTTATTTAATAATATACAGCTTTAATATAATATAAGATTATTAAATATTATAAAATATTTATTAATATTTTAGTAGCTATTATTATTATATATTATATAAAAAAGATTATTAAAAAAAATAAAATATATATAGTTATAGTTCTTAATATATTTATATTAATACTATAATATTTTTAAATATATATAATAAACTATTTTTAAAACTATATAAAAATACTATTTTAAAATCTTTTTATAAAATCTAAATAATATATATAGTTCTAGTATTCTTCGAATATATTATATAAATATAGTTTTTAAAATTATCTAATAATATAATTATTAAATTAATATATTTTTATATTTTATAATAAAATATAAATTCTTATAGAAATAGATTTAATATTTTATTATTTTAAATAATTACCAGCTTAGCTTTAAAAAGATCATTAAAGTTAAATAATATATATAATATATTTTTAGCTAAAAAATAGAATAAAATATTTATTAGACTATTTATTTTTTTAAATCTATAGTAGACTTAAAGACGGTATTTTTATATAAATTAAAATATTTAAATAAAATAAAAATTAAGCTATTCTAATATTATTATATTAAATATTATTTTCTAGATAAGTTTTATAATATTTATATAATTTATATAAACTACTATTAGTATATATATAATTTTAAAATAATATTTTATTTTATAAATTATTTATATAAAATAAAATATCTTAATTTTTATTAGCTAATAGTTATATTTATAAACTATAAATAATCTGCTAAAAAAATAAAACTAATTATATTTAAATATATAAAAACAGCTTTAATATTTTATAAAACTTATTATAATTAATATAATAGAATATAATACTATATATTTTATAAAAAATATTTAAATTAATATATAATTATTATTTAGATTAGAAATATATTAATATTCTATTTATATTTATATTTAAATGTTATTTAAAAATCCTTAAATATTATTAGTTTTTTAAATATTAATATTTATATAATATTATTAGAATATATTTCTTAGTTTCGATCTTTTTATTTTAACAAGTTCTTAATAAGTACTATTTTTTTATTTTAAAAAACTTATATATATATAATATATTATAATATTTTATATTTTAGATAATTTATAATTCCGAGATAATATTCTAAAGCTAATAATATATTAGAAAATAAAAAAAACTAGATTACTGCTAATTTCTTTTTTCAAATTAATAAACTAAAACTATTAATTTATTAGTTTAATAACTATATAAATAAAAATATTATAAAAATTTTAGTAGACTCGAGCTTAATATTTATTCTTTTAGAATATCTAAATCTTTAATCTAAATAGTTAATATACTAATTAAAACTAATTAATATAATAATCAGATTATTAATATATATTTTATAAAAGATATAAAATTTTTTTAAATTAAGATTTATCTATTTTTAAATATATAATACTAAGTAAATAAATTCTATAATTATAATATAAAATATTTCTTATTTTTAATATGTAAGGGCTGGACCAGCTCTTCCAACCTTCGCGGTATCCGCGAAGGGAAAGCTATATATATATGGCCTCAGGCATCGGTCACATGATGACTAAGCGAGCCGATTGCAACCTCTTAATTGGAAGCGGCACCTCACGACTTAGAAAGATTAGCAACAACACCTTAAGGCAATATATTGGCATCTTTGGACTCGCGAGAGTCATTCGTTCTTCACGCTATTTCACCTCCAGCCCTTATATAATATATAATAATAATAAGACAGTTATAATATATAGATTTAAAAAATTATTAATAAAAATGTTTATAAATATTAATTATTATAATATAAATATAACCAGCTACTAATTAAATAATATTATTTTATAGTAAAATTAAATAAAGATTTAATATAATTTTTTTATTAGCTTTTTATAAATTAATTATTATATATTCTTTTATTATTTTTATATTAATAATAAGATCGACTACTATTTTCTAAATTATAAATATTAAATATATTATAGAAATATAACTTTTAATAAAAAATATCTTTTTTTAAATATACAAAAAATTAAATATTTTATTAATACTTTTTTTAATTTTATTTATTAATATAATATATATATAGCTTAAACAGCTTAATATTTTTTTTATTAATATTTTTAGCTATTAGTATTTAAATATATTAGCTATTTTAATATTAGATTTATTTAATTTAGCTTATATATTATATTTATTAATTATTTTTATAAAGTAATAAATAGTTTTAGAATTTTTATTATAAATAATTTAGTCTGTTAGTACTATAATAATATTTTCTAAAATTAAGTATAAAAACTTATAGTTTTTAGCAGGTTTTTTTTATTTTTATCTTCCAGAATATTTTTATTTTTATTATTTATCTTACTATTTTTATACTTATTATTTTAATATTTTTATATTTTTTTTACTTAGAAAAAATTAGTTTTTTTAATTAAAGTCTTCTTATTATTTTTAAAATTAGTAGTATATACTAATTATTTTTTAATATAAACTTAGTATATATCTTTTAATAGAAAATAGATAAAATATTACTACTAGTATTTATTAAAATTAATTAGATTAGTATATTTAAAATCTTCTATAAAATATAATAAATATTTTAAATTATATTTATTAAAATAATAAACTAGTTTTATTATATATTTTTTTATTCAGTATACTATAGTATACTTATTATTTAAAATCATTTTTAGCCTAGTATATTTAACTACTATTATATTATATAAAATTTGATTTACAATCTATATAAAGATAAAGTCTAAAATAACTAAATATATATATATTATAAGATTTTTTTATAATAAAAATTTAAATATATAGTTTATATTTCTTAATAATTTTATTTTTATATAAATAAATATATATATTATATTATATATTAGTATTATTATATATTTAGCCAAATAAATTAGTATATTTATTTATTTTTTAATTTTAACTTTAATATTAATTAATATATTTATATAGCTTTTTAGATATATTTTCTAATAATAATAGTTAAATAAAATATTTTTACAGCTAATTATATTAGTATTAATAAATATATCTGTTTTAAACTTAGGATTATTTATAATAAATATTTTTATAATAATATAGTTATATTAATACTTAATATTAAACAGTTTAACTAAAAAACTAATATTTTTTTATTTTATTATTATTTTTAGAAAATATATCTGAAAAATAATATATTTATTTATAATATATTTAGAACTAATATTTATAATATAAATATTCCTACCGATAAAATAAAACTTAATATTTTTAATACTTAAAATAAAGACTTTATTAATTAAAATTAAATTATATTCTATATTTAAATAGATTACTTAAAGATTAATCTTTTTATTAAAATTTATTATTATAATAGCAGCTTGCGATATATAGAATATATTAATACTAATATTCTTTTTATATCTAGTAAAAATAAATATATTATTAAAAAACTTAATATATTTTGATATAATATTTTTTCTTATAGATAATATAATATCTAAAAATATTAATAGAATGTCTCTTAATAAACTATTTTTTATTATATTATTATTTTTATATATTAGATTATAGATCTAAGCAGGTTTTATTTATAATAAACTAAGATTTTGAATTTTTATATATTCTATTACTAAATAAAGATTTTTTTATAGTTTTATCGGCTTTAGTAGCTCAGCTTTTATATTTTTTATTATTATGTAAAAAATATATTAGTATTGTTTATTATAAGATATAAAAATAATATAACAGTAGTTATAGATTACTACTAGTTTATTAGATTTATTATTATAAAATAAAAAAGTAAAATATATATAATTATTTTTATTTTTATAATTATAATACTAATTCTTATCTTTATTATTATAATAGTTACTATAATAAGTATTAGTCTGGTTTTTATAACAGTTATATTTTTTATTATAATTATAATATATATTATTAAACTTATTAGATATAATAAGATTAGTAAAAACAATATATAGCTACAGCTAAAATTAATTATTATTCTAAATAAAAATCTAATATATTTATTATAGTCTGCTGGTATAATTTTATAGTTATTATTATTTATTATTTTTTATATTAGTATCTCTAATTTTTATTTCAGTTTAAAAATATTTAGCTAAAAATAATTATTTAAATTATAAAAACTACTACTATAGCTATATTTATAGATTATTTTATTTTTATATATTTTATTTATTTAAAAAAATATTTATTATCTTAGTTA
Source organism: Aspergillus fijiensis CBS 313.89 (assembly GCF_003184825.1). Taxonomy (NCBI): domain Eukaryota; kingdom Fungi; phylum Ascomycota; class Eurotiomycetes; order Eurotiales; family Aspergillaceae; genus Aspergillus; species Aspergillus fijiensis. The sequence goes on along the minus strand of NW_024469017.1, from coordinate 73,014 downwards.
TTAGTATTTATATTTATATTAATAAGCTAAAACTTTTTAAAATTAAAATTATTATTATATTAATTATAACTGTACTAGAATATATAAAAGTCTTTAAAAAATAGTCATTATAATTATTATAATTATTTTTATATTAGTTTTAGTAGCTTTAATAGTTATTTTAGTCTTAATAAATGTTATTAAAATAATTTTAATATATATTATTAAAATATTATTCTTTTTAATAGTTGTTATTATAATAATTATTATTTTTATATTAATATTCTTATTAGATATTCTACTTATTATCTAATTATTTTTATTAAAAAATATCTTGCTGTTTAAACAGCCAAAAAAATTCAACTATTATAATAATTTATATAAATAGATTAATACCGGTTATAAGATTAAAATAAAGATATATTTATATTAATATTAACTAGTTATAAATATTATTGATATAAAAAATCTTATAATTATATATAATATTTTAAGTAAATATCTAAATAGACTTATTTTAATATATATTTATTTATTTATAATCTATAGTAGCTTATAAATAAATAAATATTTAAATAATATTAGGCTTAAATCTAATATAAAAAGTTTTAAATATTCTATTTTTTAAAAATATATATATATATATATATTTCTTTTATACTTACTGAGAATAAAATACTAATTAAAAATTATATTTTAAAGATAACTGATAATATTTATTTATATTATTAGTTTTTAATATATATAAATTATATTTTTAATACAGTTAATAAAAAAATTAATATTTTTAAAATATATAATATATTTTTATTATTTAAGATACTAATCTATTTTTATATTAAAAAAGAAATAACTAATATTATTAGATTTTAAAATCTAAATATATTATACTAGTTATTTTTTTTTATTTTTTTTATTTTTATATTAGTTCTGTTTTTTATATTTTTTATTTTTTTTTATTTATATTAATTATATTTTTATCTAAAATTCTAAAAGTATTAATTTATATTTTTTAGCTCCGCTATAATATTAGTAAGCTATAGTCAAAACTAAGTTATATTATTTTATTTATTTTTTATTAGATTATTTTTTATATTTAAAAAGTTTTAATCTTATTTTAATAATAATTATATTAGTATTTTTTATATCGGCGGCTTTTATATTAGTATTTTAAAACTTTATTTTTATAAAAGCTAGTATAGATATAGTTAGATTAAAAAATATAAAAAAATTAAGCAGTAAAAAAATAAAAATAAATAAATAAAAAAATCTAATAAAAAATAAAAAAAAGATATTTTCTTAAATTACCATTTTTTAAACTACTTATTACTGTCTAATTATATAAAAAATAAATATTTGTTAAATAAGAAAAAAATAATAAGCTTTTTACAGATATTTTCAGTTTAGAAATAGTTAAAAAAAATATAAAAAAAAGATTATAAAAAAAAAGCTGTTAAAAAAAACTATAAAACTAAAAAATACTATAGTTATAAATAATTAAATAAAAAAAATAAAACTTTATAAAAATATAATAACTTAGACTTAATAAAAGTATATAAAATTTATATAAATAATATAAATATTTTTAATATCTGTTTTAATATTTATAAGATTAAATATCTTAATGATTTATTAAAATCCTTTTATAAAAAATCTATAGAAAAAGAAAATATTAAATTTTCTAGTATCTAAAATCTTTATATAAAAATATCTAAAATTATAGTTCTCGGAAGCTCTAATAATATAATTTTAATTAATTTTAATCTTATATATTTAAAAAATTTATTTAAATTAATATTAAAAACTGATTATTTAACTAGCTAAAATATATATACTACTTCTACAAGAAGAAATTCTATAAAATATTTAAATTTTTAAATAGTTTTATTAAGTACTAAATAATTAATATTCTAATTTAATAAATAAAAAATTATATTTACTCATTTAAATAATCTTAAAATTCTAATAATATAGATTATATAGTATATTATATTTTTGTCCAGCTTTTAAATATATCAACTATTTAAAATATTATAAAATATTATAATTTAATATTCTAGTTCTATATATTTTAATATTTTTATATTTATGTCTTTCTATATAAAAAGATAATAATATTATAAAATAGCAATATAAAGATATAATAATATAGTATATATAATATATATAGATATAAAAAAAAACAGTCGGAATCCCGGTTTTTATATGATTAGAATAAGATATAAGCTCAGTAGAAAAAAGAATATTAATATTTAAAAAAATAATCTTTAATATTCTAAAAAAATAATTCCGGTAAGACCTAGAATTATACTAGATATATTATTAATTTATAATTATATAGCTATATATAAAGATATAAAAATCTTAAGATCTTAATATTTATTAATAATTAATTAATTAATATAAATATCTGAACGTGTATAAATACGGAGATATAAAGACATAGAGATGTGAGGAAGGAGCCATGGGATATGAAGATAGAGAGACAGAGCTATGGAATATAAAGAGACACAGAGATATTAACAATTAAAAATTTTTTTTATTTAATTAGTATATTAATTTATTACTAAATAATTAGACTTTTAATAATATCGGTTTGTATTAGCTTTATAAATATTTTATTTTTTCTATTAAAAACCGGCGGATTAGACAATATAGTTCTTTAATTCTTAATAAATATAACTTCTATTTAACTACTAATTTTAATAAAATTTATAGTTAAAATAGTATTATTCTTATTTATATATTAGTATATTTTTTATATTTTTATTAACTACTTAATATTGCTTATTTTATATTATTAAAATAAGTATATAAAAGTTTAGTAAAACAGCTGATGTGCTAGAATATTTATTATATTAATAAAATATATTTTCTTATTTTTAAAAAATAAATTAATTATAATATTTTTAAGACTTTAGAACTAGTTTTATTTTAATTAGATAAGATATTTAGTAAGCTGATTATCTAGTTTTATAAGTTTATTCTAACTAATAGTATAACTACTATATTAACTATACTAAAAATATTCAAAAATATAAAGTAATTATAAAAGTATAAAACTATAATTAAAAGATTTTTTTATAAATATATAATTAGCTTGTTCTTATAAATAAAAGTACTATTATTCTATATTATAAAAACATATAAAATTTTTTTAATTAGGCTGTTTTACTTAAATAGAAAGTTAATAAACTATAAGCTGGATTAAAAAGATAAAATATTAAGAATAAAAGGTTTTATTGCTAAATAGCTGGTTTAAATAGTCTTACTATTAAGAAGACTAAAAATATATTTAAAAGAATTTATAAAGCTAATTAAGTTAATAAAAGTTAGCTTTAAAAAATTAGCTATTAATAAAAAATAATTTTATTATCGGGTACTATTTTATTGCAGTAAGTATAATATAATTAGATATATAAAAATAAGATATTCTATATATTAGAATATTAAATAAATATATTATTTTGTTAATTTATATTATATAAAAGCTTTATCTTTTTATAGAAGGGTGTTTTGATAGATATAGATAACAGGTGGCTTACCATAGCAGGTGGCTTATTAATTACATTATTTATTCTTATCTTACTAAACAGCTTGGTATAATAGATTTTATCTAATATTTTTATATTTATATTTTATTTATTTTTTGTTTCGGAAACGCAAGCAGTTTTATTTTTTTATATAATTTAGTAATAATCTTCTGGCTTATAAAAAATATAATAAATATCTGGGGTTATATAATCTTGGATTTTGTTATTTTTAGAGAACTAGCCATGTAGCTGTAGTTATTTTGATTAATCTATATACATTTTTTCTCACAAGTACAGTTTATTATAAGATATAAAAATAGTATAATAATAATTGTAGATTACTACTAATTTATTACATTTATTATTATAAAATAAAAAAATAAGGTATATATAATTCTTTTTATTCTTATTATTATAATACTAATTTTTATATTTATTATTATATAAATTATTATAATAAATATTAGCCTGATTTTTATAACAAGTATATCTTTTAATATAGTTATAATATTCATTATTAAACTTATTAGATATAATAAAATTAATTAAAATAGTATATAGCTGCAGCTAAGATTAATTATTATTTTAAATAATAATTTAATATTCTTACTATAATTTATTTATATAGCTTTACAGCTACTATTATTTATTATTATTTATATTAATATTATTAGTCTTTATTTTAACCTAAAAATAGTTAGCTAAAAATAGCTATTGAAAATATAAAAATTACTATCACAGCTATATCTATAGATTATTCTATTTCTATATATTTTATTTATTTTAAAAAAATATTTATTATGCTAGTTGTTAATATTTATATTTATATTAATAGATGATAATTTTTTAGTCTTAAAGTTATTATTATATTACTTATAACTATACTGAAATATATAAAAATCTTAAAAAAATAGTTATTATAGCTATTTTTATTATATTAGTTTTCTTAATAATGTTAATAATTATTCTAGTTTTAGTAGAAGTTAAAGCAGTTTTAATATATATTATTAAAATATTTTTAAAAAAATTATTTTTTTATTAATTATTATTATAATAATTATTATCTTTATATTAATACTTTTATTATATATTTTATCTATTATCTAATTATTTTTATTAAAGAAATATCTTACTGTTTAAGCACCTAAGAAATTCAATTATTATAATAATTTATATAAATAGATTAATACTAGTTATAAAATTATAATAAAGATATATTTATATTCACATTAATTAATGATAAATATTATCGCTATAAAAGGCCTTATAATTATATATAATATTTTAAATAAATATTTAAATAAACTTATCTTAAGAAATATTTATTTATTTATAATTTATAATAGTTTATAAATAATAAATATCTAAATAATATTAGACTTAAATCTTGTATAAAAATCTTTAAATATTCTATTTTTTAAAAATATATATATAAATATTTTCCTTATATTTACTGACTATAAAATACTAATTAAAAATTATATTATAAAAATAACTAGTAATACTAAAATAACTAGTAATACTAATTTATACCGTAGGTTTTTATTATATATAAATTATATTCTTAATATAGTTAATAAAAAGATTAATCTTTTTAAAATATATAATATATTCTTATTCTTTAAGATACTGGACTATTTTTATATCAGAAAAGAAATAACTAACATTATTAGACTTTAAAATTTAGATATATTATACTAGTTATCTATTTTCTTTTTCTTTTTTATTTTTATATTAATCTTATTCTTTATAATTTATATATTCTTTCTAATTATATTAATTATATTTTTTATTTAAAGTTTTAGAAATATTAGTTTATATTTCTTAGCCCTGCTATAATATTAGTAAACTATAGTTAAATTATATTAATATATTTATTTTCTACCGGAGTGTTTTTCTATATTTCAATAAATTCTAATTTTAATATTTTAATATTAAATATATTAGTATTTTCGTATTAGCAGCTTTTATATTAGTATTTTAAAAGTTAGTACTTATAAAAGCCGGTGCAGATATAATTAGATTAAAAAGTATAAACAAATCAAACAAAAAAGTAGAAAAGAAAAAATGAAAAAAAAATCTAATAAAAAATAAAGAAAAATAAAAAAAAATAGTTTTTTAGATTACTTATTACTGTTTAAATACATAGAAAATAGATGTTTATTAAATAAAAAAAAGTAGAAGATTTAGGTCTATAGATAATATTAGTTTCGAAATAATTAAAAAAGAAAATAAAAAACAATATACTAATTATATTTACTAAAATAAAAAAAGATTTTATAAAAGTATAATAGCTTAGATTTAATAGAAGTATATAGAATTTATATAATTAATATAAATACTTTTAAAATAAATTATTTTAATATTTGCAGAACCGAATATTTTAGTATCTTATTAAAATTCTTTTATAGAAAGTTTATAAAAAATATTAAGTCTTCTAATATTTATAATCTTAATAAAAAGTCTATAATTATAGTTACTAAATATTCTAATAACATAGTACTAGTTAATTCTAATTTTATATATCTTAAAAATATATATCCGAAAGATTTGTTTAAATTAATATAAAAAGCCGGCTGTTTAATTAGTTAAAAAAATAGTACTTCTATAAGAAAAAATTCTATTAAATATTTAAATTTTTAAATAGCTTTATTAAATACTAAACAGTCGATATTCTAATCTAATAAATAAAAAATTATATCTATAGATTTAGATATTTATAAAATTTTAATAATATAAATTATATAATATATTATATTTTTATCTAGCTATGAAATATATTGGTTGTTTAATATATTATAAAATATTATAATTTAATATTCTAATTTTATATGTTTTAATATTTTTATATCTATGTCTTTCTGTATAAAAGAATAATAATATTATAAAATAAAAATATAAAAATATAATACTACAGTATATATAATATACGTAGATATAAAAAAATAGAATAATAAGAAAAGAAAATAATTAAAATTCTAATTTTTATATTATTAGAGTAAGATGCAAGCTCGGTAAAAAAATATTAATATTTAAAAAACAATCTTTAATATTTTAAAAAATAATGACGATAAAACCTAGAATTATACTAGATATACTATAAACCTATAGCTATACAGCTATATATAGAGACATAAAAATCTTAAGATCTTCATATTTATTAATAAATAAATTAATTAATTTTTAAGTATATAAATATATACGCCTATATATAAAGCTATATAGATATATAGAAAACAAGCTATAGAAGTAAGAAGACATAGAAAACAACAAGATGTAGAAATATTTATAAAAAATACAAAGAAAAAGACATACAGATATGTTTAATATAATTAGCTGTCCAAAATATTATATTTCTTAGTAAAGAAATATATATTATAAAAATTAACAATAATGAATTAATATAATATTTTAAGATATATTAAATAGTTAATATTAAGTATTAAGAATTTAATATAATTTTAGAATTAATCATATACTATAAATTTTTTAATTAAATAATATATTTCAATAATATTATTAAAAAATAAGACATAAATATTAGTTATATAAATATAGTTCTATAAATATCTAAAAAAATAGTAAATTAAAAAATACAATCTTAATAAATATATTAAAAAATAAAAAAATAATATTATATATCTACCGAAAAACCCAGTAGATAGTTAATCTAATAATTAATTTATTTAAATTTAAAGATTTTTCTATCTACAAAAAATAAAAAAATATATTTTTTATAATAATTATAAATATAGTATTAATTTATATTTTTATTCTTACTTAAATATATATTTTTAGACATAGAAACTATAGGTTTATATATAATGTTATTAATTTTTTATTATAAAAGAAATCTTACAGCTGTTATATATTTTTATATCATTAATATATTTATTAATATAATTATTACTAAAAAATCTAATAAAAAAAGCTATTTTATTATATAAACATAAAATTCTAATTTCGAATATATATTAATACCAGACTTTAATCTTTTTATTAAATATAAAATATAAATAGTTAAAAAAATATATTAATATATTAATTTTTTTAGTAGCTACAGCAAGACCGAAAAATATAAAAAAATCAAATTATATTTTGATATTAAAAATAATAAAGCTATTAACTTAATTATAAAAATAGAATATGATCTCTATGTTTTATATAGTCTATTATTAATAAAAAAATATTAAAAGACTAATAATTAGAGAATAGAGTTTATAGAAGTTTAAATTATAATATTTAATTTTTGAAACTAGTGGATATAAAAATAAAAAATATTATTTAGTTTTTATTAATCTATTTACTGGCTGTATAAAAATCTGTTTATTAAAAAATTTTAAAAATAAAACTAATAATATATTAATTGTATTTAATAAATAATATAAAAATATTATAAACTAGTATATTACTAAATAATATTTTAATAATAGCTGAAAGTTTATAAAATCTAAAAAATAATATAAATTTAAAAATATTATATATTTTATATTAGTTTTATATTATTATTACTAAAATATTTATATAAAATATATAAATAGTATATTATATTAATAGTTAAATCTATATTTATTTATATAAGACTGCCGGAATATTTTTAATTAAAAATAGTTAATATAATAGTATATATTATTAACTATTAGATCTTTTTAAATAAAAAGTTATTATTTATTTTATAAAAGTATAAATATTATAGTATTAAGTCTAATATTATACTAATTAAATATCTTTATATATAAAATCATAAAGTATATTTCAATTAATTTACATAATTCTCAATATATTAAGAAATATAAACTTAAATTATAAATATAAATTAGTTATTATATTAGCTATAAAAATAATTATAATTATATATTCTATATTTATAAATAAAAAACTAAAAGAATTATAAATTTTACTAATATTAAATTTTTTAAATAATATATATATAACAACAACTATAATAATAATATTAGAAATATTTTTATATATTTTTACTAGTTTTTTTTTATTATTAGAAAATTAGAGATCTATTTAAAACAAACTACTAAAAGATAATATTAATCTAATATTAATATACCTAATTATATATAAATAATAAATAACTTTATTAAATATAATTGAATTATTAGTTTATAAATAAGTTTAAATTTAGACTTTATTTTCTTTATTTTCTAAGATATTTGATATATATAATTATTAGAAAGACTTCTATAAAGACTTTTTAAAATCTATAAAAAATAATAAAAAAACTATTTTAAACTACAGACAAAAAGAATATTTTTTCAATCTTAATAAAAAAAGTTTATCTAAAAATATTATCAATAATATTAAATATTAAAAGACTTTTTTTTCAAAATAAAAAAATCCGGTCAATTTTTTAAAAAAGAATGATTTTTATTTTTATTATATACTGCAGAGGAATTCCTCGCATGCTTTAACTGCAGCCCTTTAACTTACTTAATTCCTCCCGTATTATAAATATAGTTCTTTGGCTTGCTTGCTTAATTTCTTATATATTTTAATCGCAGCCCTTTGGCTTACTTGCTTAATTTTTTATATATTTTAATTATAGTTTTTTAATTTATATATTTAATTTTTTATATATTTTAACTATAGTTTTTTAGTTTACTTGTCTAATTTCTTATATACTTTAAGCACAGTTTTCTATTAAAATAAATAAAATTACAGATATCAGTATGATTTTATATTATTATATAGTCTATTATTATATATTTTATTAATACTCCAACTATTTAAAAAAACTTAATATTAATATATAGATTTTTTATCTATAGATAGAAATAGTATTAATTCTAAAATTATATATATAGTTAGTATATTATTATAATTAGTAATACAGCTAGTATATTATTTATTAATATATTTTATTATTAATTATATTATAAAATATTAGATTAGCTGATTAGTTTTAGCTATAATTAAATAATAAAAAGTTATATAACTACTAATTCTATTTATAGCTAGATATTTCATTTTTATATTAAATATATTAATATTATTTTTCTACTTAATCTTTGTCTAGAGTCTAGTACTATATTATATTTTTTATTATTTAATTTTAATATTTTTAAGCTTATTACCGGATAGATATATAATATATAAAAAACTATCTTAAAATAAAACTACTAGTCTATTTATATAATTATATTTATTAAATAAATTTATAAGATTATTAAGTAGCTATATAATTAATTTATTTTTATAAAATAAATAAATTTGTAGAATATAATTACGGTATTATATTAAATAATATTTATAATCTAATTTAATTTTTTTAAAAATTAGATTTAGATAGTTTTATTAGTTATCTTAAAAGCAAGAAAATTAGAACAATAAAGTTTTATAATATTTTTTATAATTTATCTATTTTTAGTTAGATTTATATTACCGGATTTCTACCGGTGGTTTTTAATAATAATATTCTTTGAATATATCTACGGTAAAATAATAATCTATTTTCATATAAAAACTAATATTTAAAAATTATTTAAAAATAGATTTGAATATTCTTATAAAAGCAGGCGGTATTATAATAATAATATAAATTTAAATTATAACATATTTATATTTTAAGAATATTAATTTATATATTATAATTCTAAATAATACTAAAAAACTAATCTATAATATTTAATACTAGTTATTTTTTCTAAAAAAAAGAAAATATATATTAATTATAAACTATTAGTATTTTATTTTAGTTTATAGTATTTTTTTAGCTGGTTTTTATTATTCTAATCTAAAAAAAACTAGAAAAAAGATTATAAAGATTATATAAAATAATTTAAGAGAATTAATATATTATATATTAGCTAGTTTTCAAAAAACTATAATATAAAAATTAAGTTTTTCTTAATAATTATTATTTTAGATCTGTATATAACTAACCGGCTTATTTATAGCTAGTTATATTTATAAAAATAAATATTAAATATAAAATAATTTGATTTTTAATATTATATTATTTAATATAGCTGATATTATTTTTTTAAATATATTTAATATTAGTATAATATTTTTATATACTATTTATTTTATATATAAAACTATAAGTTGTATTAATATTAGATTTATAATATTTTAAATATCTATTAATATTATTTCTACTAAAAAAACTATTCAGCTATTTATTAAATCTATTGAAAATATATAAAAAAAGATTAAAATAGTACATTATTATAAAGCCTGGTTTTTTTCCGAGCTAGATACTAATAACATAATTATTATTAATATATTATAATATCTAATTAATATATTTAGCTAAAATATATTAATATAAAGAGTTTATATTATAGCTTTTAGATTTAATTATTTTATTTATTATTAAACTATTTTGAATTTATTTTATAATAATATAGTTAATATATTTATTAGTATTAGTACTTTTACTTTTCATTTTCTTTAATAAAAAATATTTATATAGTTGTTTAAAAAAAGCTACTATAATATATATAATATTTAGTATAATAAATTTTCTTATAATAGTTTTTACTAGTATTTTTATTATTATTTCTGCTTATTAATATATAAAAGATTTTATTATTTATTAAAAATTTAATTAACTAGTTTATTATATTAATACTAAGATTTTTATTATGAAATATTATAAAACCGGTAATTATATCAATTTTTTTAAAAATATTTATAAATCTACCGGTCTAAATCTACTGTCTGAAAGATTTAATATAAAAGCTATTTACTAAAATATCTACAGACATTAATTAATACCTTAATAATAATAAAAAGTTTAGTTAATAATATTAAAAAAATATCTAATTATTATTATAGTATTTTTATAATACTATTAATTCTAATAATATTATTACTATTAATATTTTAACTACCGAAAACTAAAAAACTAAATATAAATATAATAAGATGTTAAAAAGTAATATTAGAAATATTTATAATTAAAATAAGTAAAATAATTATAGTTAAAAATAAAACAGCCGAATACTGTAATAAACTTATTAAAAATAATATTACATTTTAACAATAATAATTTTCTTATTTTTTAATCCAGTTATATATTTTTAAAAATATTTTTTAAATAGTTTATCTCTATAGAAACAGCTGTATACTTTAGATTTTTTAGTATAATATATATTAATTAATTAATCTGGTTATAATAGTCTTATTAAAAAATATTTATATATAAAATTATAATATAATTATTTTATAAAAGCTATAGATCTTAATATATATTAATATTATTTATTATTTTTTAGAAATAAAAAAAAATTATATATTAATTTAGCTAATTCTTCTGCAGCTGCTATATCCAGGGGTATATATTTTTATTTAAAAAACTTTTAGTAGGCTTTTTTTATTATAATAAATTTAAGTTTAAATGAAAAAAACTATTAGTACTAGTGGTATATAATATTTATAATCTTTTAAAAATATAAAATAATTTTAAAATAATAATTTTTATTAGAATAATAACAGCTGTAAAAAAGATTTTGACTAAAAAAATCTAATATCTAATAATTAATAGTAGCTAGAACCCATCTTTCTTTACGCTGTTCTTAATAATATCTCTAATAATCTTTTAATTATCTGGATTATTTAATAAATCGACTGGTATAAAAGCAGGTACTCTAAAAGAAATTCTTAAAAACCTGCAGAACATATATTAAAAGCTTTAAAAGTACTACTATTATATTTATTAGACAGAAGATTATATCTATATAATTATAGCTATTCTAAACCCAATATTAAAGCTTTCAAAATTTAAAAAGAATATATAACTAGATAATAATATTAATCAGTATAGAAAATACCAAACTATTTTTAAAAAGATATTCTATTTTTATTATAGTCAGAATCTGGTTATTACTATATTATTAACAGTTTCCGGATTTTTATTACTTTTAAATAAAGCTTTTTATAATATTCTTAAATATTAAAGAAGCTGTAGTTCTTTAGTAATAATAAATTTAGAAACTATTTTTAAACTAATTTTATTTTGTTAGAATTAGCTGAATTTATAAATACTTTTATTTAACTAATCTAGAATTCTTCCGGACTATTAAAATAAGAATTATATCATTAATATTCTCAAAAATAAAATAATATTTTTTAGTTCTATTTATTTCTTATTCAAAAAAGCTATTTATACTTCAAAATTATGTTAATAAAAATTTTATTGATAGAAAAATATAACTATTTAAAAGTCCTGCTAGAACTTTTATTTTTTATTTTTCTATATTTGAGAAATTAAAAATCTATATTTATATATAAATTATTACAGATCTAATAAAATTCTTATAAAAAATTAATATCTACTTTCTTTAATTTTAGAAATTTTGGATTATCTTATAAAATATAAGTATTTCAATAAAACTAATATTTAAGATACATATTATAAAATTTATATTAAAAAAGATTAATAAAAAACTATATTTTATATATATTATAAGTATTTAAAAATTTACAATAATATTATTCAGTCTAATTCATATATTGAACTTTTTTGAAAATTATATATATTTTATTTTCTATAATATTCTCCATATTATTTATATAATATATTTAAATGATATTCCCTTTTTTAATAATAAAATAGAATTGTATAAAATATATTAAATCAGTATTAATTTAATTACAGTAAGCTGATTTTCATATTATAATATTTTAAATATTCTTTTAATCACACGTTAAATTTCTAGAATATATTATTTTCTTAAAAATATTATAATGAATTCTAATTATATTAAGATTATTATTTTTTAGCTACTATTTATTTTCTGATATAATATTGAAAGTTTTTTAAAATTCTATACTTTTTATTATAGATTTATTTATAATTTTTATTATTAGCATTACTTGTAACTAATCTATTAAAAAATTAGAATAATAAAAAATCTAATATTTATTATTTATCTTCTATAGAAAAACTAGTATTTTGTTATATTATTAATATTTTTTAATTTATCTTTTACTACATTTTTTTCATTTAATAAAACTAATTTAAATAAAAACTAATATCTATAATAAATAATAGCAGATATTTTAATCTAATTTAGATTTATAAAATAATATTAGATTATGATTATTTAGTTTAAGAAGTTCTTAAATATTAAACTCAACCAAAAAATCTTAGATTAAAAACTTTTTACTATTATATACTTTTTTAGATATTAATATTAATATTTTGATAAAAGTTAATATTTAATTAAAGTTTTATTGCATTATATAAATTTATAATTATTCCTAAATTAGCTAGCATTTAATATATATTAAGTATATTAGTATATAAATCTAGTATTATTTATTTTTTAATTAAATATAAATTATATAAAAATAATTTTATCAATATTTAATTTAGATTATTTAAACTAGAGTAGAACTTATATTATAATAATATTATAATATTTATATATAATCAACTAATATCTGTTTCAGTAATATATAAGATTAAAAAATCCTAATTTAAATATAATAAAATCTTTTTATAAAAAAGCTTTAAATCTAATATTTATATAATATTAAATAAGTTTATAAATTTGATTAACATAACATTAGCTTAATAAATTATAGTTTTTATACAGAACTATAAGCAGCGTGCTAGTATTAGAGCTATTAAATAAATAAATAAAATTAAAAAAGTCTATAAAAATTTTAAGAATAATAATTCAAGAAATTTAAATTTTAATTATAATAAAACTAAGATTTTTGTTACGGTGTAGACCTAATATATCTATTCTACCTGTATTATCTGTTCTGTCTGTTTAACCTGTTTAACCTATTTAATCTGTTTAATCTGTTTTATTTTAATAATCTGACTGTCTTCTTTAATTATTTTATATATAATTTATAATTCTTTTAATTAAGTATTTATTTTTAATTCTGTTTATAGCTCTTCGAGCTATATCTTGTTTATAAATCTAAAAATGATCTAATCTAATAGCTAGAAAAAAATTTAGAAAACTAGTTATAAAGAATTATCTATCTAAAGCTTTTATTTTTATTACTTAGTTAAATATAACCAAATCCTAGTCTACTTTTTAATATTATATAACTTTTATTTTTTGAAATAGTAGTTCCGATAAAATACTAGTAATCTTATAATTTTTAGTTATACTAAATAATCTAGAAGAATTTGTCTAATATATTAATAAATATTCGGATAAATAGTATTATTATTATAACTAAATCTATATCGGTATTATAGATATTTAGAATAAATTAATTATTTTAAAAATACTTTTAGTTTTTTAAAATTAAATAATTCTAGTAGAAAAAAATATTTATAATTTAAAAACTTATTAATATTATTACCGCCTGTAAAATAGTTTTTTAAAAAAAAGATTAAGTTCTAAATAAATATATTAAATCTATTTAGATTATTATTTCTAAAGTAAATATTTTTATATATATTCTAGAATTTATACTTATTATTAAGAATATTATAGCTATTTTAGTAAAAATAATTATATTAATTAATTTATTTTTTATTTCTATTTTTTTTAAATATTTATTTAATTTTAATAAGTTTAAATACGACTGTTTTAATCTTTACTAATTTATTTTTTAAATTAAGAAAAAAATAAATATAAATACTAACTGATATATTATTATTATTATTTAGAAATTATATATAACTAGTTACTTAGATAAAATACTATATATTTAAATATAATTTTATATTAAAAATAAAAAAAATATAATTTAAATAATTTTATTAATATTTTATATCTGTTTAAATATTTTTTTAGTTATTCTAATTATATTAGGACTCTATATAATAGATTATACTAGAATAAAAATCTTATAATTTTATAATATTTTTTACTAAATTTAAATATTTAGTTTAAAAAATATATATATATTTAGATATTTTTTTATATTTTAAAACTATATCAGCCAAGACTTTCAGAATATATTATTAATTAATATTTCTTTTTAAAAAAAGACTACTATAATCTAGTTTATTTTATTTAGATTTTAAATAACTGCTGTTTATAATATAATATTAAAGTTTATGATGATTTTTAAATTTTTTTTTAATCTTATATTTTATAGTTCTAAAAACTAGTATAAATCTCGGAATAATAATTATATAAAAAGATTTGTTATTTCTAAATATAATTTTATAAATTTATATATTATATATTACTGGTTTTTCTGCTAGAAATCCGACTGTTATAACTACAAAAATATTTTTATTATAAATTGAATTATTATTTTAGTAGAAATTATTTCAAATCTAATATTAATATATCTTCTATTTTTAAATTTTTATATTTATTTATTATATCTATTAATTCCGAATTTCTGTATTTATTTATTTCTAAAATATTATTTATTTTTTATTATTTTATAAAGTCTGCTTTTAGTATTTAAATTTATTTATAAATTTTATAAGTTTTTTAATTTTTTTTATTATAGTCCGAATATTTATACCCATCTGATTTTAATAAATAGTTAAAAAAATAAGTTTATTTTAAACCGCTAAGAGGCTGATTTTTTAGTATAATTATATATTATTTCGAAAACTGTATTTAAAGAGATTCCTGTTAAGAAAAAGTTTTAAAAAACTGATTTAATAGTTATTTTTATTATTTTAAATCCCGAGAATATAAGAATCATATTTAAACTATAATTAATATTAAATATTTAATTTTAAAAATAATAAATTAAAGCTGAGTAGAAATCTATTAATTATTATTATAATTTTTAAAAATTTATAAAATAATTATAGAATTTAACAGCTAATAGAAAAAGTCGGATTATATTATTTATTATATATAAATAATTCAAAAAGTCTATAATTATATAAAGAAAGTTATATTTTTTTAATTATTTATTTTATTTGTTATTCAATTATTTTTAGTTTTCTGTAGTTAAAAACCTATAATTTTTATATTAATTAGTTTATATATATAATCTAGTTTCTTAATTAGTACTACTAAAAATTATTATAATATTTTATTAAGATTTTAAAAAATTAGAATATTATATAATATACTAGTAAGAGTCTACTCTAAGAATATTATACTTTTAAAAGTTTTAATAAAAAAATATTTATCTAATTTTTTAAATTATATATATTATTTATATATATTATAACTAACTAATATTTATAATAATAATAAATTAAATTAATAAAATATTATAGACTACTAGTAAATTAAAAAAACTAATTTTATCTAAAAAATTTAAAAATTTTAAGAATATCTTTTTAAAAAAAATTAAGCTATTTTTATACCAAAAATATAATTATATTATTATTTTAGAAAATATAAAAAGCTGGCTATTTAGTTTTTTGTATAAAATATTCTAAAATAAATTATAAGTCTTAAAAGAATAGTTTTAGAAAATTTAAAAAATTTATTTATTTAAGTTTATTACTAATTATTTTTCTAGTACTGTTTATAAAAAAATCTAAAAAAGATTTCAGATTTTATATAAATTATTATATTTTAAATATTATTTTTATAAAAAATAGATATTTACTTCTGCTTATAAAAAAACATCTGAATAATCTAAAAAAAATAAAATATTTTATAAAGATTAATATTATTAATATTTTTAATAATATTAGAATTAAAAAAACTAGAAATATCTTATTATATTTTAAACTTATTTAAAACTATATAAAATATTTATAATATTATTTAGGCTTAGCAAAGCCTCTGTTATATTCTAATAATATATTAATAATATTTTAAAAAACTATTTTAATATATTCTATACTATTTATTTAAATAGAATTTTAATTTATAATTATAATTATAAAGAATATTCTAAATATATTTATTATATTCTATAAAAACTAAAAAGAATAGGATTTTATATTAAATTATTTAAATATAAATTTATTATATTTAAAACTAAGTTTTTAAATCTTTTTATAAACTATAATAAATTTTATATAAATCTAAAAAAGATTAAGACTATAGTTAAATAGTTTACTCTAATATATATAATTAATATATAATTCTTTTTTAGATTTTAATAACTTTTACTATTAATTTATTTATAATCTTTTAAAATTAACTATTTTATTTATATATTGAATAAAAAAAGATATTTTATTTATTTAGTTTTTAGACTATTAAAAAATATTTAATATATTTAAGAATATTTTTATAAAAATATTAGTTTTGCAGTTATTTAATTAGATTTATAATATTATTTTAAAAATTAATATTTCTAATTATATTTTAGAAAAAGTATTATTCTAGTATAAAAATAATAGAATTTTATATTTAGTTATATACTTTTCTAGAAAATATATATCTACTAGATATAACTATAAGATTTATAATAAGAAACTATTTATTATTATTTATTACTTTAAAAAATAGTAATCCGAGCTAAAATAAATCTAATTTTTACTTTAAATTATTACTAATTATTATAATCTAAAATATTTTATATTTATTAAACTACTAAACTACTGATAAACCTAATAGTTTAAATTTTAATTATATTTTAATGTTAAAATTATTTACTAATTTAGAAAATATAATATTAAGTTCGATAGTTTAATTAGAAGATTAAATAATTTTTGTAAAAAAAAATAAATATTTATTATATTAAAACTAAATAATTTTAAAATAAAAAAATATTAATTTTATTTATTTATTATTATTTCTTCTAACCCCGCCAGGAAATAAAAATAATAAAAAAAGCTAAATTTAAAAAATACTAAAAATATACCCGAGATAAAACTAGTATGTTATATATATATATAAAAAAATATTATTTTTAAAAATAAATAAGACTTTTAATTTTTATTTAAAATATAAAAATATTTTTATACAGTTTAGAAAAAAGTAAATAGATTAGAAAAATATTAAAAATTTTAACTATTAATAAGAATTATTATCTAGATATATTATTAATATTATATAAAAAAAAGTCTTTTATTTTATAAAAATTAATTATAAAGATTAAATAATAAGTAGATTAAAGCTAAGTTAATATAGCTAGTTTATAATAAATCTATTTTTAAATATTCTAAGAAAGTTTATATTTATAAACTACTAGTTTAAGAATATTAGTAGTCTAATATTTACTAATATATAAAATAATAGATAAAAAACTATTATATTTAACAAAAAATAATTTTATTTAGAAAAATAGAATAAAAAATCTTAAAGATTTTACTAATATTTAAATAAATATAATAGAATATATTTATAGATTTTATTATATATTTATTTAAAAACCAAAACTATAATATTATTTTAACAACTATAAATTATTTAATAAAAATAAAATATTTAATATTATATAACTTTATTATTAATACTGCTGCTGTTATAATTATATATATCTAGTATATATAAAAATTATATAACTTATTTTAATTTATTTTTTTAAATAAAGAATTCTAGTTTATTTTTAAATTTTAAAAATATTTAATATAATAATTAAATATTATTAGTAAGTTTTTTATGGTATATTATTCTAAAATTAATAATTAAACTAAGAAAAGTAATATAATATTTAAATAATATTTTTATATCTATATAAATTACTTATAAAATAATTAGAGCTAGTAGCTTTTTCTAATCAAATTTATTTTAAATATAATTTAGTCTAGTATTATTAAAAATATTCTATTTTTTATATATTATAATTTTTATTTTTATATAAGTTTTAAATTTATAATAATTCTAATAGTTCAGCTGTTAGAAATATGAATTAATTTATTATAAAAAGATAAGTAATTATTAAATTTATTAAAGCAGAAATATCTGTTATTTAAGCTTAATATATAAAATAAATAAACTAATAATATAAGCTAGTAAAAGAATTTAAAAAAATCAAAAAATATAATTAGATATTTATTATATTAAGATATTAAAATTTAAATAAAAAGTTTAATTAAAATACTCTAAAACTATATAAAATAAAAAGAAATTATTAGTTTATATATTTATTAACTAGCTTTATTTTTTATTATAAAAACATATTCTATATTTAATATTAATTTATTTATATTTATTAATAAAAAATTAGTTTTAAACTAGTTTTAATCTCTATTATTTTATATAAAAATTAATAAATTAAAAGAATAAAAAGTTAAAATTTATTAATTTTATATAAAATTATAGAGACGACAGTTATTTTTAATTAATATATATTATAAAATAGATTAACTATCTAGATCTAATTACTAAATCAGTTTAGTATTTTAAAAATATCTATTAAATAGTTAAGAATTTTTACTATTATTATTTTAATAAATTATAATCTATATTCTAATAGAGCTCGGCTTTAGAAAAAATATATTATTATAATATAAATTTAATATATTTATTTTATCTATACTATTTATTTTATTTGTTTAACTTATTTAGTCTATTTAATTTATTTTATTTTAATAATCTAAGTAGTCTTTTTGACAATTTTATATATAATTTATAATTTCTTTAATTATTTATTTATTTGTAATTTTATTTATAGTTCTTCAAGCTATATTTTAATTATAAATCTAAAAATAATATAATCTAATAGCTAGTAAAGAATTTAGAAAACTAGTTATAAAGAATTATCTAATTAGAGCTGTTATTCCTATTATCCAGCTAGATAAAGAACCAGACGCCAGCCTGTTTCTTGACAATTTTAAAACTTAAAAAAAGAAGCTAATTATTGAAATATTAAAAAGTTATTTTAAATAGCTTATTATATTTTAAGAATAGATCTTATAAACTAAAAACAGAAAGTTGATATTAAAAATTATTATAATAATATTATAATAATGTTATAATAATCGACTAATAAAATACCTTAGACAAAATAGAACTAAGAAACTTTTTATAAAATTTTTATTAAATTATTTTGTAAAATAATATTAAAACTTATATTTCTAGTGGCTTAACCTGCTAAGATTAAATAGTATCTAAATATTAATTTTATAGAAAATTAAAAGTTTATTAATGTTTATTTAATTATAAATTAAGATTATAATAGATTTTATTATTAGACTATTTAAATTATAGTATTAAAATTATTAGATAAATTTAATTCTAGTACTAATTTACTGCTTTCTAAAAATAAATTAATTTATTTTTCTTTTATATATACTTCAAATAAAAGAATTTATAGATATATTCTATTATAAAATGAAGTTAAAATATAAATTATTAATTATAGTTTAATTTTTACTAGCTAATCTTAGTCAGATTTATATTATTAAACTAAGATTAAATAAATTTTATTTATTCTATTTTATTTATTATATTTTATTTATTATCTTTTATTCATGATATTTTATTTATAAACTAACAATTAAATAAAAATGAAAATTACATATTCACATATTATTTAATATATTTCATAATTAAATATTAAAATTATAAGATAGATCTGCTTAATAAAGCAGAATTTATTTATAATAATATTCTAGATAGATTCATAAAAATATTATTTCTTAGAATACTAATAGACTATTATTATAAATACAGACTTCAAACTAACAATAATTCTATAAAAATAAGAGTTTTATTAATATTAAAATAGTAGAAAAAATAAAATACTTTATAAAAAAAGCTATAAAACACTGATAAAAATAAATTAAAATTGTTTACTTTATTATAATAACTAATATAATACTTTATATTTTAAATCAAATATTAACATAGCTTATATATTTAAATAAACAAATTTATTAAATTTATTTATAATAAATATAGAATTTTAAGATATTCTGCGAAAGTTAATATTAAAGTTTAAAAGATATTTTGAAATACTAAAAATTATAAAAAATAAATATATTTAATTATGTAATGTTTTTATATTTTATTACTATAATTTTAAAACTTGGAGAAAATATCTCTAGAATATTACTAATATCCGATAATAATAACAATGAATAAAAGAATAAGGAATATTGAATAATTTAATTTTAAAAAAATAAATCTATTTAATAAAACAGTAGAAATAGTTTTTTAAATATAATTAATAACCACTAGTAGAAAATCTAGTAAATATCTACTAAAAGATTTATAAATTTAAAAAATAAGCTTTATATCTATTACAAAAATGAATATACAGTAAAAGCAGCACCTAAACTATAATCTGTGTAATATAATATGTATATAGAAAATTATAATAAAAACTATACAAATAATATTTATTATATAATTAGTTTCATTATATTTATATATAAACATTATGAAAATAATTATATAAGATTGAGATTATATATATCCTATAGATATTAAAATATTAACATAGATAATATTATAAAACAGCCAAAAAAGATATTTTTATAAAAAAAGCTATTATAAAATGTAAATAGTACTATAAAGTACTAATAATTTTGTTAAACAAATTTTTAAAATATTCTAAATCTATGACTATTTATTATTATTATTATATATTTTAGTTATTATTTTAATTATTCTATCTATAAATAGAAAATAGCTATTTACTATGATAAACAACTAGTATTATTAAATAAAAAATAAAAATACTTAAAATTATAGTTTTCATAAACTGCTAGAATATAATATATTATAATAAAAATATAATATTTAACAGTATTTTTTTATTAATTTATTAGAATATTTCTAATATTCTAATAATTTCTTTTCAAATTATTTTTCTATTATAGCTATAATAGAATATTTTATATTATAGATCTACTTTATATTAGCATACCATAAGGCCAGTACATATATAAGAAAACCGAATACTTGATAAAAAAAGGATTCTAGTGTATTTTTAGCTTTTGATTTTAAAAATTAGTAAACTAGTATCAAATGATAATTAACTTAATAATATTTTTTAATATTTTTATAACAGTCTAGTCGATACTCAGCCAAAACAATTTAAAAAATTTAAAGTATTTATGAGTATATAATTTATTATATAAGCAGTATATTAGTAATGTCAATTAATAATATAATCTTAAAATAATAGCTAAATATAAATTATCTAATAAAAGCTTAGTTATAGTGTTTGATACTACTAAAGAAATATTTTAAATAGAATATAATCTAAAAAGAATTCTAAAAAAAGAATAAAAAATTAATAAAATAGGTATATAAATTTATTGCGGAAATTACAGCTATATATTACTATATTAGTAGTACTAAAATTATAAAAAGAATTAAGAAAATATACTTACTTAATTAAAATAATATAAAAATCGGACTAGTAGATTAAACTAATATTAAAAATATAAAAAAGTCTTAATAAAATATATAATTAAAGTAAAAATACTTTTTATAGAAATAATATTAATAAAATAATAAAATATCTAGTATTAAAATAAATAGATATAAGTATTTGTATAATCTAATCCGGTTTTTATAATTATAAAATATTAAATATGTAAGAACTTAATATTACCGATAGTCTATTATTTCTTAAAATAATAGAAAATAATTATAATATTATTAGAAATCTTTCACTTAGTACAAATAATGTAAATAGATCTCTTAATATAATAAAAAATATATTTTTATAATTAATTTTATATATAAAAAAAGAATATTACAGTTATAATAATATTACTTATTAATATTAAAAATATTTTAAAAGACTTAGGCTTATTATTTTTACATAAATTATTTTTAATAATAGTATATATATCTTTATAGTTATATAAAAGTTTATTTAAAGCTTTTTTAATATAATTAAAATACAGCTAATTCAATATATAAATATCTTAAAACCTAATATAATATAAATTAAAAATTAGTTTGCTCTAAATAATATATATTTATTTTCTAGAATTAAGAAATAAAATATTGTAAATATATAAAAATATAGAAAATCAGAATCAAAAGCTTTTAAAAAACATTTAGAATTAAGTATATATATAAAAGAATGTTGAATATATTAACTATTATTATTAAAAAAAATTAGTTAGAGTTATATAGATTTTCTTAATATGTTTTAATTATTTTATTTATTATTTTTTTTATTCTGATTA
The DNA here is from genome assembly GCF_003184825.1 of Aspergillus fijiensis CBS 313.89. NCBI lineage: Eukaryota > Fungi > Ascomycota > Eurotiomycetes > Eurotiales > Aspergillaceae > Aspergillus > Aspergillus fijiensis. Next base: position 49,593 of record NW_024469017.1, on the reverse strand, counting down.
TTACATCCTTAAATATTTTATTATTCTTAATTTTAGTATTCTTATTACTAATTTTGATACTAATTATTTAGATATTTTAACTACTATAAAATTCTAATTTTAAAATTAGTAATTATTTATTTATATATTTAAAAACATCTAATTATATTATTATTAATTATTTTAGTAGTTTTACTATCACTAATACAGCTGTTAGAACTAATTTTAGTTATTTTATAACTACTATTAATATTATAATCAAATTAAATAAAAACCTTTTCATTAATTAATTTAATTCGAATTAAACTGCTTTAAAAAATTCCTATTAAGATTATTTTTATTATTTTAGTTCGAATAAAAATCCTAAAATTAGGATTACAATTATTCTTTAAGTTTTTAAAAGAAATTATTATATTTTTAATTATTTTGAATAATATAAATAAGATCTTTTTCATTATACTATTATTAATCAAAAAGAATTAAAAAAAATTTATTAACATTAATATTTTTAATTAGTCGGACTAGCTTTAAATAGAATATAAAATTAATATAATTTTAAATATAAATATAGCACATTATCTTTTAAATACATTATCTAAAATAATAATCAAATGAAATATTAATAAAATTATAATATAAACTATTAAGTTTACTTATAATAATATATAAATTAGATTTAAAAATTTTAGTTAATCTATTAAACCAGCTGGGCTCCAAAAACATTTTAATTATGAAACATTTTTTATATTTATTAACATTAATAATATATGAAATAAAAATAAAATTATATATATATATTTACATTTTTATCTAATATATCTATACGGATTTATTCTATAGTATCTGCATTAAATATATTAAAATAATAGAAACTAATTTCTTTAGATTTTATATTATTAATATAAATAGTATAGTAGTTTTTTTAATTCTCGGAGGTAATAGAATTAATAGAATTAATATTTATAAAATTTATATTCTAAAAATTTAGATTATGTATTTATAACTAATTTAATTAGATTAATATTTACTTAAGGTATTTTATAAATATCTAATATATAAGGTTTTAATATTTGAAGTTTCAAAATAGATAATTAGTATCATTAGATAAACTAGTACTAATATTAATTCTAAAAATATTATCAATATTTATACTAGCATTTATTCTAATATTTATAAATAATTTTTTTAGTAGGGTCAAAGTATAACAGACTATTAAATATATTATATTCTAAATTAAATATAAAAAAATTAAAAATACTATAAAGATTAAAGATATCTTTCAAAAAATTAAGATATATAAAATTAAAAAATAAAGATATATAAAATTTAAAAATAAATATATTAATACTGTTATTTTTATTTTTATTTAAAATTTAGAATATTTACTTTTACCGAACCAAGAAACAGATACATATTAAACAGCAATATAATATATAGAAGATTCTAGAATAAACTAAGAAATATAAATACTATAAAAAACATTTAAAAAAGAAGAAAAGAAAAAAAGGAAAATAATCGGTCTAATAAACATTAATAAAAATAATTTAATAAATAGAACAGTAAAAAGATTATTATAAGATCATTTAAATATTATTAAAATATTTCTTTTAGTTATTAGACTAGCAACAGAACGTTCGAATATATAATATTCAGATTTAGAATTATTAAATATAAAAAATAGTCCGGTCGGTTTACTAAGAGAAATATAAAAAAATAGTTATAGAAAATAATTAGATTATTAATTGAAAATAGATTTATTTAAACCGTTTTATTTGGTCCGATAAAAAATATCGGTAAATACTTAAAAAAAAGTTAAATTAAATTAAATATAGCTTACTTTTAGTTAAATAATTAGTTTAATAAAGATAATTAGTATGATATTTATATAAAGTAGAATAGTCGATATTTTAAATATTTAGATATAAATAATTTAAAAAAATAAAGAGTAAGAAATAATATGAATAATATAATAAATGTAAAATAAAATATTATTATTTATACTATGAACAAGATAGCTAGAAAAAGTATAATAAAGATAAACTATTTAATGTATGAATTTTAATAAATAGTTGAATAATAATTTTATAACATTTAATAAATACTATTAATAGGTTTATAAAATTAAAATATATAAATAGAAAAGTAATACTGTAAACAAAATCTGAATAAATTATATATAATGAAATTAGAATATATTTAAAAGTATAAAATACCAAAAATTAATTATAATAATAAAATAAGATAAGAATAACCAGAAATATAATATATAAAAATAATAGAAAATATAAAAATAGTAGCCAGTAGACAGATAGAAAATTTAGAAGATAAAATAAATATAATTTTTAAACTTAGTTTAAATATAGATTCTGTTTAGCTAGTTAATTATATAATTAGAATAAAAACTTAATATATTTACTAATTTATAAATAAAAAACAGAAAGATAATTAACTAATAGAATTATTATAGTATAACCAAAGACCTTTATAGATATAACTATAGAATATCTGAAAAATATAAAAGTAATAAGAAATATATACATATATAAAAAGAAAAGTAAAAAAAATTAGTATATTTTTTAAAAGTATATATCAAGTATATTTAGATAACTAAATATACTATCAACTATAAAACTTACAGCCGATAAATAAAAGTATAATAAAATTAATATTATTAATTAAGTTAGTTATTTTTAGTAAGAAACCAACGGAAAGTCGAACTATAAAAAAATTATTAAAAATAGAAAATAATAATAAAATTAATATTACTAATCTAAACTACTACAACTAATTAATTATCTTTTTATTTTTTTATTTGTAAATTATTAGATATATCAAGCTCTTACTTGATTATATAATTAGCTATTTAAAATAAAATATATATTTATATTAAAGTTAAAAATTTTATTTACCTTATTTTTAACTTCTTTATTTATTTATCTATTATATACTGCCTATCATCTCTATATTTTTTATTTTTTATTATTTTTATTATATCTTATTATTATAAATAATTTTTTAGTATTTTATTTTTTAAATATACTTTAATTATATTATAAATATAGCTTATTCGGATTTTTTATCTGCAGTATTATCTTTTCATTTATATATTTTAATCTTATAAACTTATTAAGAATACTTATCAAAGTATTATAAATGATTAATTATGTATTAAAATTTATATATTTAACAATTTACGTCTAGTATAATTCTTTACTTATTCTCTTTATAATATAGATAGTAATATCTTACTTTATATTTATTATATTATTTATATTATTGTTTATTTTTTCTTTTTTAAAATTATCTACATTTAGAATCTTAGAATATCGCCTATTTTATTCTATATAAATATTTAATAAATCTTTTTTATTAATCCGATTATTTAACCGCAAAGAAGCTATATTCAGTTTAAATTACTCATTTTATTTAATATTTATTATATTTTAATTCTACCGAAGAATTATATATAGATATTATAATAAATTCTAATATTAATATTAATATTATTTTTAAAATTAATATTAGTAGTATTAGTCTATTTAAATAAGATTATAATAATACTAAGTATTTTTTATAAAATTAAAATCTTACATCTTAAATATTTATAAAATATTTAAAGTAAATATAAATATAATTAAATTAGCTATAAATAAATATTTCAAATTTTTAAAATATTAAAATATCAATAATTTTATAAATATTAATTCTATAAATATTAATTCTATAAGTATTAATTCTATTAATCCTGCTGTTTTAAAAAATTAAGAAAATAACTATACTCTTTATATTAAGAATATAAAATCCGAAGAGATTAGTTTTTTTATTTAAATATATTTAGTAAAAATATTATAAAATAATTTAATAAAGATATATTCTATAAAAATATTATTTAATACTATAATAAAATTCTAATAAAATCTAATTTATAAATATATATGTATGTAATATTATTTCTATCTAGTATATTATCGGTTTTAATAAATATAAAGAATATTCTATAACTAAAATATTTTTAGAATTTAGCTGAGTTAATAAATTAATTAAATATTTCAAATCTAGTTTATATATTATTATAACCAATTTTAATATGTTATATTATAATTTTATTAATAAATTAATAAATTATTATATAAAATAGTTTATTGAAAAGACTATTTATTATATCTATATTATTTAATTAAGTATTTTCTTTAACTAGCTTATTTATATTTAAAAGTATATTAATTCTAGACTTTATATATAGCTAGTCTAATTCATTACAAAAATTAATATTAATAAATCTTTTAATCTTTTTAATTAATCATAGTATAATCAAAAAGATCTTATTTATATTATTTAAAGTAGTAAGAAATATAGTAATTTCTTCTAAAAATCTAAGGTAATCTAATTCTAGGACCTTTATCCTAATTAAAATAATAATAGTAATATTAATAATAATTTAAAATAGTTTAATTTAAACTGAGCTAACCAGCAGAAAGTCCTTTATTTATTTTAATATTAATAGCAGTTATAAAATAATTAAAATTAGTTTTAATAATTATATTAATAATACAACTACTAAAATAATTAATAATAGTACAGCCAGATATTTTTAAATACATAAATAAATAATTGCTAGTTCTGGAATTAGTATTTTTTAATAATTCAAATATCTAGAACTATAATAATTAAAATATAAAAAATAGTAAGTAAACTAACTAGAAAATATCAAAAGAGTCTATATAGTTATAACTAATTCTATTTCTTTTAATAATAACAGTTAACATATCGGAAGGATCTTTTATATATGTAATTAACTACAGCCATCCTTCGATATTATAATATATTTCTAATTTTTTATATTCTTATATATTTATATATATAATACTCTGTTTTTTAATTTGAATAAATAGATATATAATATCTAGAATAAACTGTCTTTTAATCTATATTAAATCGGATTTTAAGATATTTAGTATATTCTGGCTTTATAAAACAATAATCTACAAATAAATCCTAGTATAATTAGAAGAATATATATACTATTATCGAGGATAAATTATTTAAGAATAATACTAAGCCTGAGTCCAAATACTCTTTTTATATCCAAGGACCAGTTCTATAAGTATATTCTCTACTATACCAAGAAATCCATCTAAGTTATCTTTACACAACTAAATATTTCTAATAATACTATAATTATCTTTTACCATTTTGAAAAATAGATTACTAGTAATATTAAGTTTCTATAAAATTAATATTTTATAATAATAAAAGCCGGATTAAATTATATTAATACTTATAGATTTATTTATCTTAATATAAGATATTTTACTACTTTTATTAATATTATTTTTATAAAAAGTATTTGTAATTTAATTATATATTCTATTAAAATCTTTTTTTATATTTTTAATTTTAGTTGAATTTACCGGTCCGACTTTTATATTAAATCTAAAATATTTTTTTATATTAAGAATTCTAATATTTTTTTATTTCTAGTAATATTCAAAAATTTCTATTTCCGGATATATTATTTTTAGATATTCTATTATCTAAATATATTTATATTATTATTAGAATATATCTTAAAAAAGATTTTTATTATAATGTATTTATCAATATTAATATAATTAAATATAAAAATATAATTATCAGTTATAAAAATCAGATTATCACTATTTATTTATATGATAATTTTATCTTCATTTTTTTTATATATATTAAAACCGACTGTATTAAAACTTTAGTTTATTTAATTTAAATAGTTATTATATCTTTTTTTATCAAAATATATATTTTAATTAAAATCTATACTAGTTTAATAATTATTAATTGTATTGTAAAATCTAAAAATAATTCTAATTTTTTTTATATTTATATAATAAATATTTTATTTTTCTCATTAAAGCTGTTAATAAATTATCTTTTAATAATTATTAATTATTATATATATTTATTTACTCTGTCTTAACGTCTCGCTACTCCCGTCTTACTTCTTCATCTTACTTCTTTCTTAGTTGTTCCTTCCGTCTTTTCCTATTTCCTACATCTATACTTAATATCCCATACTTTTTATATAGAAGAAATAACAACTTCGTACTGTCATATCATCTTAACATCTTCGCGTCTTAAGGGCTTTCAGCCCAGCGTATCAACAACAATATTTTAATATTTTAAAAAATAATAATTATATAATTATATATTTTATTAAAAATTTTATTACTAAGTTATTTTATTTTATTCTAGTTTTGAATCTTATTTTAAAATCTTTTCCTTTAAATTTCAAATCTTATCTATTAATTCTTCGGTTAATTTAATTTTTTAAAAAAATATTTATTATTAGATTTAATATTTATTATTATCAACCGGGTATTTCTTATATATATTAATATTCGAACTAATAAAATAATAAAACTATTATTTATATATATATATAAAAAATATTCAGATTTTTAATTAAGTTTTAATATGAACGATTCGAGTAGTAAAAAATAGTTGTAGAATTGATAAAAACGAGAATATAAAAAGCGGCTATAAATAATAATATAATAAACTATATATACTAATAATATAGAATCGCCTAAAATGGTATATAATAGAAATAATACCTATTAGATAGTAAATATACCGGCGATGGCCACAGTTATCTATATTAATAAAAGATATATTATTCTTAATATAATAGATTATATATATATAATTTAGAATATATAGCTATAATATTATTAAAGATATTAATACAGACAAATAATTAAATAATTAAACTAAAATAAAAAAATATAAATATAAAAAAGTAAAAGACAATATAACAATATAATAAAAAATCAGATATATCAAAAAATAAAAAGTAAGATATTATATTAGTTAACTTAATATTTACAATCGCGAATAAGCTTAAAAAAATTAAAATTATATTTATATATCTACTAATTATATTTAAAACTATATTTAAGCTAATCAATAAAATATTTAATATATATAAATCCTCGGCCGTATTAATATATATATTTATTAATAATTTATTTAACTTTTTATTTATTAGTTATTTTATTAATTACAGAAGGTTCTTAAGACTGTCGATTAAAAAAATTATAAACAGATTATTTTAAATATTTTTATTTTTAGAAACCGGCTCTAATCATATAACAAATATAACTAGATACACACAAGATATTTTTAATAAGTTAAAATAGTAAAATAAATAACTAATATATTTAATAATATAAAAAAAACTAGATTACTAATATTCTAATTTCTTCGGAATATTTTTTGCTGAAATAGTAGAGATATTATATTTCTTATAAAAATAAAGATATACTTTACTACTAATATTAAAATATATATATATATATATATATAGTTTTATTAATTATTTATATACATAGTAGTATATTTAATAATATTTTTTATATTAGGACGAAAAAATACAAAATCTTATATCTTTTATTAATATAGTCGATTAAATATTTTAACCAAATTTAATAGTTTAGAAGAGTTAGTATTATATATAAGATAGTAAAATATTAAACTAATAAATAAATAAATAAAAATATTAAAAAATATAATAAAAAAAGCTGTAATAACTATAATAGATTTTTAATTATAATATATCAAAGTATAACTTTAAATATTTAAATAATATATTTAGTACTTCTGTTAGTTTAAGAATAATATATAATATTAAAAATTACTATAATAATAAACCTAAATATAAACTATAAGATAATAGATTAGTTATAAATTAACAGTTATAATTACTAATAAAAATATATAAAAATTTCCAGTTATAGAACTATAGATATATAATAATATTTTTGTTTTAGTCGAAAACTCTCTATTTTATATTTCCGGGAATACATTTTATCTTTTTAATAAACTTATCTACTAGAATAAGTAATTAGTCATACTTATTATTTTTAAAAAAAAAGATCCGTAATAAAGTCAAGTATAATAATATAAAAAGATATATAAAAATACTATAAATTAGAGTTTATTATATAGCTTATATTTAAAACTCTTATATAAAAAATATATTAAATAGTAAGATACTAATAAAATAATTCATACTTTTAATAAAATATAAGATTTTTAAGAATATTAAAATATTTATTAAGGCTAATATAATACTAATTACTATAAATTATAATTAAAATATCTTAAGATAATAAACCAAAAAAATAAAGCTAAAAATTATTCATAATGATATTTATTCTACTATTTATTTTATAAATAATATATTCAAGTATATAAAATAATCTATTATTTTTAAAATATAGTAACACAGCTGGATTCTTTAATTTAATATTATTATATAAAATATTTAGTATTTACTACTCGAAAATCAGATATATAGCTGTTTTTAATATATTTTTTAAACTTATTAAATAAATAAAGTAATATAATAATTATTCCGAAGCTTACTTAAATAGAATATTTATTTAGATTAATATTATATAAATAAGACTTATTATCAATATAAAATAGTCTAAAATATTTATTATAATAATATCTATAATATCAGAATAATAGTATATACAGATATAATATTATTATATTAACTATAATATACAAACAAAATATTTATTAAATTTATTAATATTAATAATATTATATATAAAGTCTTAAATATAAAAACTAATTATAAATAGATAGTTTATAAAGACAATTAGAGATTTATTAATATTTATATTTTTAATTATAATATAAAGTTTAAAAACAGTCTATATAAAATAAATAACTTTTAGTTTAATAAACTAGTAATAAATCTCAGCAGATTAAAAAAACAAAATATATAAAAAATAAACTATACTTTTCTATATAAAAAAAACTAGTTCCTACTTCTTACTGTTTCTAAGCTTAGAAATAAAATAATAAAAAATATAATATATTATAGTACTATATTCCTTTTTTAATATATCTAGATTAATAAATAATTATTTATTAGAGTTAAAGTAAATAAGTATTTAGAAATTTATTAAATTATATTATAAAATATTGAAAAAATTATATTATAAAATATTGAAAAAATTATATTATAAAATATTGAAAAAATTAAGTTTTCTTTTACTAAATTTAGTAGTATATATACTGTATAGTCTTTTCGGAAATAATTTTTAGTCAGACTGTTTCTTAATAATATTATTTTATATACTTAGAAACACTTTCTTTTGTATATATTAATATATCTAATATTTAAAATAACCGGCGAGACTAATATATTATTCTAATTCTGCTAAAATACGCGGAAAAATTAAAATATATAATATTTTAAGTTTCGACTTAGATATAAGTAAACTAAGTATATTAATACAAAAACTAAATATTTTAATAAATAAAAATTCTATAAATAATTTTCTGGATTTAATCTTAATATTAACTATTTTTAAACAACTAAATAAAGTATAAAAATATTATAATATCTATTAGAGTTACGATAACTAGAATAATAAATTTTCTATTAAATATTTTTAAATTAGTAACTAAATCGTTAATATAAATCTTAATAAAAAATAGATTTTTAAAAGATAGTTTTATATATTTTTAAATATAGGAAATACTATTTATTTATTTTATTATAATAATATTAAAGATTTTTTAACTATCATAACTAACAATAATTAAATAATTATAATAGTTATAAACAACTGGCTACTGGTAGAAATATTTAATAATATTAATAATATTTATACATTTATATTTATAAAAAAGTTTATAAATTTATTTTTAGTAAAAAATCAGATATATATTTAAAATAGCTTTTATATTAGTACTGTATAGATTAATAATAATATATTTTTTATATTTATATTTTTTATTAATCTATATATTTCTCCAGATAACAAAAACAAAATATTTAACTAATATATATATCTTAGTATATTCTATTTTATCTTACTTATATAATAAATTAAAGATATTATTAATTATTTTTAAATTATATAAACTGATACAGTAGATACAAGCTTTGTATCTATATATTTTCATTCTTAATTTAAAAAAATTAATATAAATAAACCGGATTGTATATTTTAAAATATCTATTTAGATATTTAAGTATGCGGAATTATCGCAGTAAAAATATATATACTAGTAAAACTATAATTAATATAGTAATAGTATCTAGATTTATATATATTAGTAACTGAAAATACTAAATCTATTAATATTAATAATTTAAAAAGATTAGTATAAATAAAATTAGACATACTAATATTGATATAGAATATAGTTATAAAGTTATTATTTAAAAAATTATATTATTAAAATTATTTTATAAGAATAACAGGCTCGGATATATTATTCTTGGTCTTAATAAAAAAAGTTTATAATTAATTAAATAAATATAAAAGATAATACTAACTATTTAATTAGTTAAATAAAAAATTTTATTATAATCTTTAAATAAAGTATCTTTATTTTTAGTCCTAACTTTAACAGAAATAAATATTTTAAAATATAATAATAATTATATATTTTATTAAGTAGATAGATAAATAAACAAGTTAGTCTTTAATATTATAATATATAAAAAAATATAATTATTATTACTGCGAATTATACCTACAGTATATTAAAGATTTAGAATTATTTTTTTATTATATTATTATTAATAAATAGATTTGGATATATTTTAAAAACCAGCTAGATACAAACAGTAACTTAAATATTTAAAAAAATCCAGACTTCGGATTAATATAAGAAAAGTTAACACAAAATATATTATACAATATAATATCTAAACTCAATTTTCTTAATACTAAATATTTTATATTAATAGATATTAATATTTAGAATTATCTCAGTAAATATTATATTTATAATAATCCTAAAACAGCCGGAATTCAAACAGATATTTATTAAAGAATTAGTAATAATAAAACTAATACTTATAGTATTTAAATAAAATATATATAATTAAGTTAAAAAATTAAAATTATATATATTTTTTCGATAAAGTATAAAAATATTATAATATTACTTAAAGTAAGAACATACACTAAAAAAATATATACAAATCTTAGATTTTTATAAAATAAATACTTATATAGTTAATATTTAATATAGATAATATTAAATAGTGGTTATAATAAACAATAGAATATCTTAAAATATATATAATTAGATTAGATAGTCTAAATATCTGCTTTATTAATATTTTCAGAATTTAATATATTTATTAAGTTGTTGTTAATAATATACGAACGCGAATAATCAACCAAAGAAATATTTGAAGATTTATATTAAGAATTAAAAAATACTGGTATATATAAGAAAGTAAACTAATTATATAATAAAATATTTAGAATAAAAAATAGTTATTTATAAAAAGAGTATAAAAAAATTAATATAATCAAAAGATACTTAATAGTTTTAATATATTTAAAGAATTTATATTAATATTATATACTTACTATTAGTATAGCTTCTTACTATATATCTTCTTATTATATATTCTATTCTATAATCAATAATTCTACTAATTTTAGTAAGTCTGACTGTTTATAAAAAGCTTATTTTTATTAAAATAAAATAACTAAACAGCTTATCTAATATTATAGAGATGATTAATTCTGCTGGTAGTAATCTTATTAATATAACTATTATTATAAATATTAAAATCTGAAAAAATTAGTATTTTTAAAAATATTAGAATTTACAAATGTCGGATAGACCGAATATCTATACTATTTATTATATTAACTATATTAAAAAATCTAGAATTAGTTTTAGATTAGTTTATTTTTATTTTTCTCTTATTATACTTTTTATTGCGTTATTTATTATAGTTTTTATATTTATTATATTTAGCAGTCTTATCTTACTAGTAAAATATCTAATATTTAAAATATTAGAAAAATATTAATAAAAATATATCTTCTTTAGATTCGAAAATATTATTATATAGATTAGGATTAAAATATTTCTATATTATATATAGCTCATTATATATATTCATAATTTAAGCAGAGCGGATATAAAATAATATTTTTTATATATAAATAAATATAAACCAACCGGCACAAATATTAGTATATATAAAAAGTATATAGTTTAAATATTGAACGGCTTTATATAAATTTAAATATAAACATTATATAAATTCTTAAAATTATCTATTTTTAAAACTTAAAACATAAATAAAATATTTTTTATTGATAATTTTAGCCTAATGCTACTATAATATAGAACTAACTAAATATATTTAGATATTTATCTTTATTATATCTTTATTTTTATAGTTCATAATATTAGAAATATAGTTAGTAAAAAATTATATATCTAAATAATATATTTTCTATTGATTTTTATAATAACCGGCTACTAGATTATTAAATAAATAATTAGATTAAAAATAGCTGATTTTATCTGTTTTCTATTAATAGAATAAATATTTAGAAATATTAGCAGACGAATTACAGCTATTTTTATTATTATTAAATTTAGAATTAAAAAAATCTTATATATTTATATATTAATTATAATTATAACTTTCTTTATAATTACTTAATTCTTCCGACGATTATTTAGAAAAAGAAAAGATTATTATTTTTATTACTTAAACTAGGATTATTTGGATTATTACTAAACTAACAGAAATAATATTCATTAAAATATCTATTATTATTAATATCTTGAGATTTTAACTTTTTAGAATATTTTTTATTCTTGATATTAGAACGTCGTTTATCTTACGGAAGTAGATTATTAAAATCAAAGTATTTTTTAATATATGTAGTAATATTTCTATTATCTAGATGTCTATTAATATCGGTAAAACAGATATTAATATTTTTATAAAAACATATATTTCAGCTTATATAGTAAGAATTAAATTATAAAGCTTGTTTTAAGATATTTAATATAATATATTTAAAAAGCTAATAAATAGATTAGCAGAAAAAACTATAGAAAGAATAAATACTAAAAAATTAATATTTGCTAAAATAAATAGATTTGCTGTAGATAATATATTAAGAAGACCAGTATTAAATAGATTATTAATATATTAAAAAAACTTTCTTAATAAATGAGTAAGAAATAATAAGCTAGCAGCAGATAAAGTATTTTTATTTTTAGCAGTATCTAATTTGTCCGAAATAAGCTGTTTATTATTTATTATTTGAATATAATTTAGTTTATATTTAACAAACAGAAGTAACTGGTATATTTAGAAATTAAATTTAAAAAATTAAACTATTCTAAAATAGGCTGTATAAAAATTGTTTATTTAAAAATACTAATTAACAGCAGACTTGAGATAAATATTAATTAAGAATATAAAAAAGTACAGCCGATAGAATTATCTACTAATTACAGATTATATATATTTTTAGTAGTTTTATATAAATACTGTATAAATTAGATTTATAGATAGAATAACAGCTGGACAATAGAATTTAATAATTTCTTTTTATAAATTTAAATAATCAAAATTTTATGCAGATAGCTAGTAAAACAAATAGTTTATTAAAAGTAACTATATATAACTGTATGAATTTAATATAAAGAAGAATATTATTGTTAAGTTACTATATCTAAAATATTTAGAAATAGAAATAGAAGTTTTAAATCTGATGTACTAATTTTATCAAATATTTTGAAAAAATATTTTTTATGCTTGCGTTTAGATACAGGCGATATAAAAATTTAAAAAAAAATAAAAAAATAAGAAATAATAGAAGTTAAAAAAATTAAATATATAAATATAAAGAAATTCTGATATTAAGTAGAAAAACAGACCGTACAGTCGTCAAGTCCGAAAGATACTAATATAATATTTAATTAATATAAAAAAGAGTATAGTTAATAAAAAATTAATAAAAGAATAAAAGTATATAAAAAAATAAACGGATAAAGAATCTGTATAAAATAGACTTAATATTAGAAGAATAGAAATAATATTGTATTAATAAAAATCCGGCAGATATAAATACAGAAAAAATATAAAAAATAAGAAAGTTATATTCGAAAAATAGAATTATATAAAACTAAATAGAAGACACCAGAACTGATTTTTTATATATGAATAAAAAAGAAACTGTTAATGATAATCGGAAGATATAAACGTGATATTAACAAATAAAAAAATAAATAAAAAAGAAAAAACAACCAACGGCTCGCTGGAGAAAACCCAAGAATTAATAAGGTTAAAACTATTTATATATATAAAGCGGAACTGTTTATAAAGCACAAAACAGAAGATATATAAATATAATATTAAAAAGATAGGATTCTCGGATACATCAAGAAATTAAGTATTAAAAAAAAAGGCAGAATATAGTACTAATTGATATAAATAATTCGAGTAGTAGAAAATAGTTATAAAATTAATAAAAATAAGAATATAGAAAGGGGCTCTAAATAATAATAGAGTAAACTGTATATACCAATAACGCAGAATTGCCTAGATTAATATACAGTAGAAATAATAGTCGCCAGACAGTAAATATACCGGTGATGACTATAAGTTTTTTAATATATAAATAAATTCTGGTAAATTAAATATTAAAATAGTTTACATATTTGAAACTCAGCAGCTTTATATTTTATAAAAAATAATAAATCTAAATTTGTTTAGTTCATTTTAGACTTTATTATTTTATTCAATATAATTATCAAATAATTAATATTAAATTTAATCTTTTATATAAAAAAGATAAGATATTTTCTATTAAAAATTATATATTTATATTCTATTTATTTTTATAGTTGAAAAGAATTAATAATATGTATAGAAATTATGTTATTCTAAATTTGTATAATATAAATTAAAAAACTAAATCTAATTTATATCTAGTTTTAATATAATATAAAGTTTTTTTAAATAATAGCTGACTATAAATATATTATTATTATGAATATAATTTAGTTTTCTATTAAAAATTTCTTTTTTATTTTATTAAAATTATTTTATTATAATTATATATCAAGATTAAAAAATCTTTTAGGTTATAATTATAAAATTTATATACTTTATTTTATACAATATATAATAAATCTTATTTTAGTAGAATGTTAAATATGTATTTATATCTATATTAATAATATAATTATTATATTTTTAAGGCTATTTTAAAATATTATAAATATTTATATTTGCTATTTAATAAAATTAAGAATATTAATATTAAGCTCAAACTAATTAAAATATTTATTATATTTCTATTTATTATATTATTAGAATAGTATATCAATATATTAGATTTTATTATATCTAAAAAAACTTAAAATTATTTATATTTTTAAATTTTTTTAAATTTTTATTAAATTTAAATATTTTTTAGTTCAATCAGCTAGCTAAAATATTATATTAATTATTATATTCTTATAAAAATTATATAACTAAGATATTTAAAATATATTTCTAAATTATATATTAATATCATTACTGTTTTTATTAAGACTATATATCTAAAATTATTATTTCTAATATAATCAAAAAAATATTATATATATAAAATATTATAAATAAAATTTCTAAATTTCTATCTTTTTACTTATTCTAATCTAAATATTTAAACATTTATTAATCTTAATATTTTATGTAATAAATATAAAATTATAATCTATTATATCAAAACAACTATATTAAAAATAAAAATATTAAACATAAAAAATATTAAACGTAAAAAATATTTAAATTAATTTTTAATAATTCTAGGAAATTTAATTAATATTTTTTTAAAAAAATATTTATCTTTATAGAATATAACTACTAACCTATTAAGCTTAAAATATTTATTTTATTTAAAGATTTTTAAAATCTTTTATTATTTATACTAACTATACTAGTATTATTAGTATTTAGAACAGATAATTTTAATATTATTACTACTAAATAATAAAATCTATATTCTACTTATATAAATTAATATATCTAAATAGTATGATATTCTTATTTCTTATTATATTAAATATACTAATATCATTACTAATATATTATCTTATTTTTCTATAAAAACAATTTTTTATATTTTTAAATATAATTTTATTTCCAAATATGTTTTAAAAGATATTTTAATCCATATAATTTTAATTAAAATAATATATTTTCTGTTCAATTATTTACTATCTAATTAAACAAAAATTGAAAAAGTAGATTATTAATAATTATATTATAAATATTTAAATTAATTCTTTCTTGTTGACGTCTTTGTGTCTTTGTGTCTTATAGCTCTGTCTTTGTATTTTTATATCCTGTGGTTTTTTTCTTATATTTTTATATCTTCTTTCTTATATTTCTATGTTTTTATGTCTCTGTATTTACGCGTTCAGATACTTATATTAATTAATTAATTTATTAATAAATATTAAGATCTTAAGATTTTTATATTTTTATATATAGTTATATAGCTATAAATTAGTAGCATATCTAGTATAATTCTAAATCTTATTAGAATTATTTTTTTAGAATATTAAAGATTATTTTTTTAAATATTAATATTTTTTTCTCCACCGAGCTTGCGTCTTACTTTAATAATATAAAAATTAGAATTTTAATTATTTTCTTTTCTTATTATTCTATTTTTTTATATCTACGTATATTATATATACTGTAGTATTATATTTTTATATTTTTATTTTATAATATTATTATTCTTTTATACAGAAAGACATAGATATAAAAATATTAAAACATATAAAATTAGAATATTAAATTATAATATTTTATAATACTTTAGACAGCTGATATATTTAATAACTGGACGAAGATATAATATACTATATAATTTATATTATTAAAATTTTAAGATTATTTAAGTTCGTAAATATAATGTTTTATTTATTAGACTAGAATATCAACTATTTAGTATTTAATAAAGCTATTTAAGAATTTAGATATTTTATAAAATTTTTTTTTATAAAAATAGTATATATATTTTAACTAGTTAAACAACTGCTTTTTAGTATAAATCCAGATAATTCTTTTAAATATATAAGATTAAGATTAACCAGTACTATATTATTGAAATTTTCGAGAATTATAACTACAGATATTTTTGTATTAAGATTTTAGATACTAAAAGACAATATTTTTTTATAGATTTTTTATAAAAAGATTTTAATAAAATACTAAGATATCTAATCTTATAGATATTAAAATAGATATTAGAAGTATTTATATTATTTATACAACTTCTATATACTTTTATTAAATTTAAGCTATTATATTTATATATAGTTTTTTTTTCTTTTATTTAATTATTTATAATTATAGTATTTTCTAGCTCTGGAGTTTTTTTTTCTATAGTTTTTTTTTATAGTTTTTTTTATAGGTTTTTTTTTATATTTTTTTTCTAACTATTTTTAGATTGAGAACTTCTGTAGAAAATATATTATTTTTTTATTTAATAAATATTCGTCTTTTATATAATTAGACAGTAATAAGCAGTCTAAAAAACAATAATCTAAAAAAATATTTATTTCTTTTTATTTTTTACTAAAATCTTTTATCTATTTTTTTTTCTACTTCTTTACTACTTGACTTTTTTGTATTTTTTAATCTAATAATATTTATATTAGTTTTTATAAAAATAAAATTTTAAGACACTGATATAAAAGCTGCCGATAGAAAAAATATTGATATAATTATTATTAAAATAAGATTAGAATTTTTTAAAATATAAAAAAATAATCCGGTAAAAAATAAGTAAAATAATATAGTTTAATTTTAATTATAGCTTACTAATATTATACTAGAGTTAGAAAAATATAAACTAATATTTTTAAAACTTTAAATAGAAATATAATTAATATAATTAGAAAAAATATATAAAATATAAAAAATAAAACTAATATAAAAATAAAAAAGATAAAAAAAAATAATTGATATAGTATATCTAGACTTTAAATCTAATAATATTAGTTATTTCTTTTCTAATATAAAGACAGATTAGTATTTTCAATAATAGAGATATATTATATACTTTAAAAATATTAATTTTTTTATTAACTATATTAAGAATATAGTTTATATATATTAAGAATTTATAATATAAGTAAATATTATTAATTATTTTTAGAATATAATTCTTAATAAGTATCTTATATTTAGTAAATATAAAAAAGATATATATATATATATATATTTTTTTAAAAAATAAAATATTTAAAGATCTTTATATTAGATTTAAGTCTAATGTTATTTAAATATTTATTTGTTTATAAGCTACTATAAATTATAAATAAATAAATATATATTAAAATAAGTTTATTTAAATATTTACTTAATTATATATAATTATAAGATTTTTTATATTAATAATACTTATAATTTATTTATATAAACTATTATAATAGTCGAATTTCTTATCTATCTAAACAGCAAGATATCTCTTTAGTAAGAATAATCTAATAATAAATAGGATGTCTGGTAAAGACATCAGCACAGAAGTAATAATTGTTATAATAACAACTACTAAGGAGGACTTAAAATACGCCAACCTAATCAGCCTCAACAGGCGCCAGCGGCGATGTCTCGCTCGCTTTCTACTAAAAGACGTATACTAAATCTATATTAAAGAGCAATTAGTATATACTACTAACCTTAAAAATAATAAAAAAATCTTAATTAAAAAAAACCAATTTTTTTAAATAAAAGAAAAAAATATAAAGATATTAAGATAATAAGTATAAAAATAGTAAAATAACTAATAAAAATAAAAATACTTTAGAAAATAGAAATAAAAAAAACTAGTTAAAAACTATAAATTTTTATACTTAGTTTTAGAAAATACTATTCTACTACTAACAAACTAAATTATTTATAATAAAAATTTTAAAACTATTTACTATCTTACAGAAATAATTAATAAATATAATATATAAATTAAGCCGGATAAATCTAATATTAAAATAATAAATATATCTAAAAACTAATAACTAAAAATATTGATAAAAAAATATTAAACTGTTTAAGCTATATATATATTATATTAATAAATAGAATTAAAAAGTTATTAATAAAATATTTAATTTTTTATATATTTATAAAAAGATATTTTTTATTATATTTTTATAATATATTTAATATTTATAATTTAAAAAACAGTAGTCGATTTTATTACTAGTATAAAGATAGTAAAAAAATATATAATAGTTGATCTATGAAAAATTAATAAAAAAATTATATTAAATCTTCATCTAATTTTATTATAAAATAATATTTTTATTAATAGCTTATTAAATATATATATTATAATTATTTTATTATTATTATATATTAAGAAATAGAAATATTTTATATTATAATTATAAAATTTATTAACTTAGTATTATATATTTAAAAATAAATAAATCTTAATTTTAAAAAGTTTTGTATTTTTTATAAAGTATATATTAATAATTTGATTATTATATTAATTAGACTTAATTAGTATATTAACTATCTAAATTAAATATTTAAATATTTTAAAAAAATAAATATTAAATTTAAATTTATTAAAATTTTTATAATATTTCTGTTTGTATAATTATTAGACTAATAAATTAATAATTTTAGTCTATCTATTCTAAAAAAACTAGTAATAATCTAATTTTTTTATTTTTTAGTATATTATTAATTCTAGAATATTATCTTAGAATTATAAATTATTTAAAATATAGAATATTCTAATATATTATATATATATAATTTCTTTAAAATAGAAAAATAATATTTTTTAAGAATTTATTAAGCTAAAAAGATTAAAGCTAAAAGATATATTTTAATAATATTATATAAATACTAATATCCGAGAAGCTGATAGTATTTAAAAATCTTTAAATAAAATTTAATATAAATATAAATAAAATATTAGTATATTTCCGATCCAAATAATAATTATATATTAATTTGAATATTTTTTATAAAGAATATAATACTATATTTTATTATATTAATTATAATAAGTTTTATAAACTATTAAAATTATTTTTATATATCTAGATATAATTAGTTCTATTTTTTAGTAGATTACTTATAGTTT
The DNA here is from genome assembly GCF_003184825.1 of Aspergillus fijiensis CBS 313.89. Taxonomy (NCBI): domain Eukaryota; kingdom Fungi; phylum Ascomycota; class Eurotiomycetes; order Eurotiales; family Aspergillaceae; genus Aspergillus; species Aspergillus fijiensis. Next base: position 29,665 of record NW_024469017.1, on the reverse strand, counting down.
ATAAATATAACTATTAGCTAATAAAAATTAAAATATCTTATTTTATATAAATAATTTATAAAATAAAATATTATTTTAAAATTATATATATATTAATAATAGTTTATATAGACTATATAAATACTATAAAATTTATTTAAAAAATAATATTTAATATAGTAATATTAAAATAGTTTAATTTTTATTTTATTTAAATATTTTAGTTTATATAAAAATACTACTTTTAAGTCTACTATAGATTTAGAAAAATAAATAATCTAACAAATATATTATTCTATTTTTTAATTAAAAATATACTATATATATTATTGAATTTTAATAATCTTTTTAAAACCAAGCTGGTAATTACTTAAAATAATAAAATATTAAGTCTATTCCCGTAGAAATCTATATACTATTATTAAATATAAAAATATATTAACTTAATAATTATATTATTAGATAATTTTAAAAATTATATTTATATAATATATTTAAAGAATACTAGAGCTGTATATATTATTTAGATTTTATAAAAAAATTTTAAAATAATATTTTTATATAGTTTTAAAATAGTTTACTATATATATTTAGAAATATTATAGTATTAGTATAAATATATTAAAAATTATAGCTATATATATTTTATTTTTTTTTATAATAATCTTTTTTATATAATATATAATAATACTAGTTACTAAAATACTACTAAATATTTTATAATATTTAAAAGTCTTATATTATATTAAGATTATATATTATTAGATAAATATATATACTATTATTTAGACTATTTATATAATTATATATATAAATATAAACTATTCGGTAGTTTTTAGCTAATTACATTATTAATTATTTTTTTCTATACAATAATAATTAATTTAATTATAAATTTATTTTTAGTTAAATATAAATATATAATACTTAGAAATATAATATCTAAAGATAAGTATTTAAAACTTTTAAATAAATATAACTAGTTTATAATATTTATCAATAAATTTATATTAAGAATTAGTTTAATATCTAATTATATTAGATAGTCTATATTTTTATAAAAATTCTAATTAATTTTATATCTTTAGAAATATAATTAAGATTTATTTTATATTTTTATATCTGACTGTAATATATAATTTTTTAACAGTTTTTAAACTAATATATTTAGAAAATTAAATATTATATAATATTACTTAATAGTATATTATTTATAAACAAATAAATAAATAAAAAAAATAAATTAGATAATTAAACTTATATTATAATATATATATACTTAATATTACTATATTTAATAAATAGAATTTTTATTTTAAATAATTAGTTAAATTAATAGTTCTAATAATATAATTATAAAAATAAGCCTGTATATACTTATATATAATATACTATTTACTAATTTATAAATATAAACTAAACAACTATTTAAAAAACAGTATTTTAAAATATATTTAAATATAAAAAAATATATGAGTTTATAGCTATTTATATAAAATAAATTTATAATACTAATTATTAGTTTATAAAGTTTAATATAAATAATCAAATCTATTTTTAATTTTATAAAAGATATAATCTTTTAATAAATAAAAATATATTAAAAATAATTAAAAATAAACTAAACTATTAATATATAGATCTAATATAAATTTTTAAAAAAATAGAAAGACTTATATATTATCTAAAAATTTTTAAAATTAGTAGATCTATTTAGTTATTTTTATAATACAGCTTAAACCAGTCTTTAAAACTAAAACTCTATATAATTATTAATATATTAAACTATTTTTAACATAAAAAGATATAAAAAGACAGAAAAATAAAAATAAATATAAAATTAAATATATTCTGGCAAGCAGACTAGTATATAGTTAGTTTAAAAAAATAATTTTAAAATAACTAAATATCTTGTCCGATTTATAGAATATAGTTCTAAAAAAAATAAATAAATTAATAAAATAAATATTAATACAACAGATTTGCTAAAAGAATTTAAATAATATATCTAATATATAATAATAATATATCTTCTACTATCTTTATTTTTTTATATATTTTTATTTCTATATATTTTTATTCTGCTGTTTTTATTTTTTTTATATATTTTTCTATTTATTTTTCTTTTTATATATCTCTGTATATTTTTACTTTTAAATATTTTCAGCCGAGTTTTTTTTATTTTTAACTTCTATATTTCTTTTCTTCTATATCTTTATGTATATATCTTCTATTTTTATACAGCCGATTTCTTTTTCTTTTAATATACCTCTATATTTCTTTATTTTTAAATATTTTCAGCTAAACTTTTTTTATTTTTAAGTTTCTATATATACATCTTCTGTCTTTATATATCCGACTTTTTAATATTTTTTCTTTATACATCTAAAATAACCGGGCTATTTTAAATTCCAGATATATATAAATACTTGAAAGTCATACAACTACAACTTTAAATATAATATAAAAAAATATTTAATATTTTTAAAATATTTACTATAATATAAATAAAAAGTAATTCTAAGCTAAATATTATACCGTCTAAAAAACCGCTAAAAACAACTATATTAAATAAGAAAAATTTCAGTAAGAAGTATAAATAAAATAATTTATTATTTTTAGTTTTTAGAAATTTATTAAAAATACTTAATTTTCTTATTAAATACAATTTACCGATATATAGATTTATTTAGTAACTAAATTATTTTCTAAAAATACTTTTATAAAATATAAAATAGATTTTATAATTTAAAATATCTTTTATTCAAGCTAAGTTTTTTTTAGTTTAACTATTTTTATTTAAGTATACAGACTCTATTTCTATTCTATAGTCTATAAAGATTTTATCTTATATAAAAAAATAAAATATTTATAAATATTCTGGCTTTTATTAGACTAAAAAACTATATTAAAATATATTTAGTATATAATTTTATTATTATTAGTAATATACTTACAAGATCTAAAAATATTAATAAAATAAAAAAGTAAAAATATATTTAATATTATTTTTATTTGCTAAATTCTGCAAATATAATATATCTATTAATATATAAAAAAACTAAAAATATAAATATATAATTAATAAATAGTTTTTATATATAAATAATCTTATTATATTATATATATATAATAATAATAAAAAGATTATAGTTATAAATTAATTAAATTAGATTTTTATATTTTTATTTAGTAGTATATTATAATAAGCTGTTTATCTCAGCTTTTAAAATATTTTATAACTATATTTTATAAATGATCTAAAGTATATAATTAAAATAATAAATATTAAAAATATAGTATAAATATTTACTAGACTAATTATATTCTTAGCTATAATATTATTTCTAATATTTTTAAATCATATACTAACTTTAATATTTATTATTTTTATTTTTATATCTTCTACTATATCTATTTCTATTTTTATTTTTATATTTTTTATTATATCTGCTTCTGCTTTTTTTTATTTTTATACTATTATAAATATCTGTATCTATTTTTTTTATTTTATCTATTTTTAATTTTTTATAATTAATTCTTATATAAGCAGTATAATTATTTATTATTTTAATAACTTTTTTTATTATTTTTATAATAATTATACCAGTTATATTAACTATAGATATAAATATAAATATATCTTTTTTTATATTAGCTATATATATAAATATATTACTATTTTTTATCTAATCTTAAATATCTTTTAGAAAATATTTATATAGTATAGTAAAAAGCAAGCCAGCCAATAAAAAATTTAAAAGAAAAATAAAAAAATAAACTATTTTAATAATATTAATTATTTTTAGTTTAATATTAAAAATCAGAATTGTGTTAATATATTCTAAAATAGATATAGTTTTATAAAAAAATAGTTTAAAGCTTTAGTCTAAGATTTATAAAAAAATAAAAAATATAATAGGATTTATACTAATGTTAATACTAATACCAGTAATATAGAAGTTATTAATTTTATTTAGAAAAAAATACTAAGAAAATATAGTAATAAAAAATATATATTATAATAAGTTTTATATATTATAAATAACTTTAAAAACTATATATAATCTTCTTGAATATAAAAATCTTATATTATATATAATTACTAATATATATTACAAAACTATAAAGTTCTTTAATAAACTCAAGCTTGTTTTTAAAAATATTATAAATAAGAATAAAAAAAAGAAGTAGACAGCTATATAAAATATTAAAAATAAAGAAAAGCCTATATAGAATATTAGAAATAATATTAAAAATAGTAATAATAATAATAAAAACTATTATTTAAATAAACTAGTATTCTAACTACTGAGGTCGGTACCGATATAGAAAAGACTATCTATTAATATTTTTATATTTTTATATCTTATAGTTTTTTTTTTATATTTTTATATCTTTTTTCTTACGTCTTTATATCTTTATGTCTTTGTATTTATGTTTAGATACTTGTGTTAATTAATTAATCTATTAATAAATATTAAGATCTTGAGGTCTTTACGTCTTCACGTGTAGCCGCGTAGCTACATTTCTATTCTAATTCTAACATATTTTTTCTATTTTTTATAACAGCTTACTTTATATAAATAAATATATTATTTATTCTAATTTTAAAACTATTTTTAATCTTAATATTACTAAATATAATATATTTAAGAATAGAAAGAAACTATATATATATATATTTCAAGCTGTTATATTTAAAACTTTCTATATTATATATAATAAATATACTTATAATAATATTAATAATTAATTTTTAAATTTTAGTAGTTGAAATATTTATAAAAATTAAAAACTATTTAAAAGATATATTTTATATTATTCTATTTATTAATATAATAAAATCTAGAAATATAAGCTATATAATATATTATAATCTATTTTTATTTTTCTTTTATTTTATGTTATTATTATAGATTTTATTATAGATTTATCTAAAAGATCTACTAGTTATAATTAATTCTTTATTATAATTAATTCTTTATTATAATTAATAGATTTATTAAATATATTAATATACTCTCTAGTCTTTTTATATCAAAGATAAATACATAAAAACTTATTATTATTAAGTATATACAATCTTATAATTAAAATATATTCTATTTTTTATTTTTAATTCTACTATATAATTTATATTAATATTTGAAAAAATATTTTTCAAAATAAAATTAGAATAATCTTACTTTATTATTATTTATTTTTAAATTAAGAAATAGTTTAAATAGATAATTTAATTTATTAAAATACTAATATACTATCATATTATTTAGACTTATTTTAGTAAAGTCACATTATAATTTATTCTTTATTTATCAATTATATTAATAATAGATTTTTCTATTAATATAATTATAAATAAAAGGTTATATAAGCTAATATTCTATTTTTTCTTATATTAATTCTAATATTTTATCAAATTAATATTCTAGTATATTAAGTACTTTATTTCAACTGAAATTATATTTAAAATTATTTTTAAAATTATTTTCAATTTTCTGTAATGTTTGAAAGTTTAATACTAATAATATTTTACTATTTATTTTATATCTCCGTCTTTCTGACCGCTCTAGCAGCAGAATCTTCTATGTTTTATTAAATTTCCAATTTTTTTAATATCTTTATTATACTTAATTTTATAAGTAATATAAAACTTTAATTTATTTATATTAATACTTATATATAATATTATATCTTTAAATCATTCATATATATATTTTATATATGTCTAAAAAATATCAGCTTATTTATTATATTCACATTTTTTTCTTATCGTAATTATTATGGGTATTTTATTCTAGTAATATTATTTTTTTCTTATATTTTACACCTATAGTCTATTTTATTAATTATTATATTTTTTATTTTTCCAACCTTTTTCAATTTTTATTTATACATTATTATAGTTATTAAATCTTAATCTAATCACTTAATTAATTAGCTAAATCTTTATATATATATTTATTTGAACTGAATTTAATTTTTCCTGTATCTACTATTTTAATATATTTTATATTACTATATTTTAAATTATTCTAATTTTTGTTATACTATTATTTTCTATTTAATTATTATTATTATTTTATTTTTTATATCTATATCATTTTTTAATATTCTTAACATTATTTATACTATATATATAGATTTGGAATTAATTATATTTTTATCTTTATAAATTACTAATATTAAAACTAGTTTATTAAATTATTTAGTTCTACAAAAATGTATTTAATATATTCAAAAAATATTTTAATAAATATATATTATATTATACTTATTATATTATATTTTTAATACAGCTATTTCTATCTTTAAGATACCGATTATATTTATAAACTTAGAATATTAATTAGTTTATTTTATATAAAAATCTTATTATTTTGAGATTAAATTAATTATCTTACTATTAATTAATTTCATATAAACTAGAATCATAACTCTTATTTTTAATATTTTTAAATATTTTTATTAAAATAAATAAAGTTTTTAGTTAAATATAGTTATATTCAATAATGTATATATTTATTTTTTTTTATATTTTTTTGTCTTATATATACCGGTCGGAATATTTTTAATTTCTTCTATAATTTTTATATTTAAAATATTATTATTAGAATTTTTAATTTCTAGCCCGATAACTGAAGATAATAAATTATCTAAGTATTTAGTATTAAATTAGAATTAGTATTATTAGTAAGTTTTATTTATATTATATATATATATATATAAACCGCCTTATTTAAGATCTTAAAATCCTATAATAAAATCTTTTTTATTTTTTAAATAAACTGATTTTTAGAGTATATTTTCTATTACCTTTTATATTTTTATTAAACTTTCCAGCTTTTATTATCTTATTATTTAAAATAAATTTTTATTTAGAATATTCTGAATTAAATAGTCTCCGGTTTGGTTATATAGATAATAATTTTTATAATACTAAAAATATTTATATTAATATACTAATAGATAACATGCCCAATATCTACTAAAGTTTATAAAATCTATTTAATATAAATAAACTGTCTATTAAGCCCGGCACTTCTATATTTTATTAAATATAATCTAGCTATAGATATTAACCCGAAGTTTATTAGACTAAAATATATCTAATAAATTCTTTGAATTCTTCGTCGAATATAAATATTAATTTATTTTAAATATAAATAATTTCTTAACTACAGCATATATAGATATAAAATTAAAAATAAGCTAATATTAGTATAAGTTTATAATAGACTTTGAAATATTTTACTATATTTAAAAATAATATAAATAGTTATACCTAAGATCTTTAAATTAATCTCAATAATTTATATTTTAGTAATAGTAGTTTACTATTTTTGAATTTCTCCAACTAAGATTTTTCTAATAATTTATTAAATAGTTTATTTAAAGATTTTTTTATTTTTTTATTTTAACAATCTAAATATCAGTTTTTATATAGTATATTTGAAAAAGATATAATCTAAAATAATTGGTTTTTTTTAATTTAATATATCTAAGAATAATACTATAAAATAAATTAATTATAATAAATATTATAAAAATATATATTATTATTAACTATTTTTAAAATATTATTAAATATTATAAAAAGCTCTAATAAAAATAATTCTTAAATATATTTTCATAATATTATACTAATATAGTATACTACTAAGTTATTTGATATAGAAAATTATTTATATCTCGAATTGTTTTTATTGATAAATAGTTTAAAAAAATAAAAAAAATAATTTAAGCTAAATTTTTTTTTAGTTATAATAAAATTAAATATTATATATTATATTTAAGTAATTTAAATAAATAATATATCTAATTTGATTTAGTTATATATAAATCTATTCTACTTTATATTTAAAAACTAATATATTTTAATTTATTAAAAATATAACTATATATATATTTTTCAAACAGCTTAATTAATAGTACCGAAATTAGAAAGATTTAATTTATATTATTAAAAAGATAAGTTTATAATATTTTTTGTCTATATCCTGCGATAATTAAGAATAATTCTAATTCTAAAGAAATTATTAATCTTAAGATATTTGGAATAATACTAATATTTAAGAATATAATAATAAATATTTAGATAACCAGTCGAACTTGTTAAACTAAAACTATTATATTTCTTTTTAGTAATTTCAGAAGTCCGGCTACTAATTATATTAATAAAACTAGTTATACTAATTATATTAAAAAAAAATTAAAAATAATAATAAATTTAATATTTTTCTTAGCTATATTAGAACTAATCTTAGAATATAGTCTAAAAAATTAAAATTAAGATTAGAATAATTACCAGTTCTAAAATTAGTTATATTAGTATTAGAATCAGATCTAAAGATAGTATAGCCAGTAGTTATAATATTACAGTAATAACTTTAATAATTATAATTATAATTATAATAATTATAATATATATATTATAGTTATAAATCCTATTTTATCTAAATTCTAGAAATACTTTAATATCTAATATTAATATAATAATCTTTAATTTTACTATACTTTTCTATATAAATCTGTATATATAAATAATACTGTATAGTATGTAGAAAATAATTATATACTATATATATTTTAGCTATTAATTAGATTTATTGAAAACTTCCTTAAAAATCTTATTAATTTATATAATTAACAGAATATTTATAACTACCCGAAAAAAGTATATATTTTTAAGATTTAATTTATTGAAAATACTAATATTAACTACAAAAATAAGATAGATTCTAACTCTATCTATTTTTTAACAAATATTTAGTTCATTAAAAATACTAAATTATAGAACTTTTTTATAAAATATTTAAAATTAAATAAACTATTTTTTCTGTTCTTATATTAACTATATTATATTTTTTAAAAAAATATTCTATATAAATATATTAAAATATATAATATTAAGTCTTTAGATATAATTCTGACTATATACTATATTAATAATAATTCTCTTATTAAATTTAATTATTATATATAAAATCTAATATCTGGACTATTTCAAAGTATATAATAATCTATTATTATATAAATTAGTTTAGATAATGTTTATAAATATATTTTTTTATTATATTAGTCTAATATCTATAGTCCAGTTAATTTTTTTATAATAAATAATTGTTATTAATTTATCTTATTAACTATAGTTGTCTTATTAATATTAAAAATCTCTATATTTATATATATTATACTTAAAGTGTTTTTAATTAAGAATCTTCATTCTAATTATTTTATTAAAATTAATATAATCGGACGCGAAGATACTATTCTTAATTATAAAAATTAGATTATTATTATTTAAGCTTATTAAAATTTATTATCTTTATTTAAACTATTATTACAATAAACTAAATCCATATATATATATATAGTTTAGTTTATTATTATTTCTATATATTTTCGAGTACAAGTTTTAATTAAATTTTATAAAAAGCTTTCTAAATCAGATTTTATTTTTAAATTTAAGTATAGTACTGGTATATTTTTAGTTATTTATTTAATACTAATTCTTTTTTATTAAATCTATTAATAAGAGTTTTAAGTTTATCATTCTAAAATATTACATTTGTATTAGTATAGTTATTGATAATACTTATATTATTATATATTATATTTATAATAATATTATTAAGTTAGTATCTTTATCTTTTATATTTTTATTATATGTTAATATATTTAAAAAACTATTATCAAAAATTTATATTTTATTATTATTAATTAAGATTATTATTTTTATATTACTAATATCTTAGTATACACCGTAAAAAGTAATAAAAATAAATTTTTAAATAAAGTATCTTACACTTCTGTCTTAAAAAGATCGAACCTATTAGTTTTTCATTGTAATAATAATTTTCTAGATATTAAGTCTTTATTTATTATAAATATATCTTCTAATATTCAGACTAATATATCTTTTAATATACTAACTATATTATTTTTCAAACAACGAAAATTATTAAATATACTATGTAAAACTATATTATCTTTTAATATATTATCTCTTTCTAGCTGCTTATTCTACTGGTTTTAAAATAATCAAAATTAATTTAATTATTTTTATATATTATTAATTAATTTTAATACTTTATGAATATATTAATAAATAATATTATAATTTATATTGAGAATTCTATTATAAAAAAGACTCTAAAAAAGATATTTATATTATACAATATATAGAATTTATTTAGTCTCAATATTAGTATTATCTAAATTTTTAGAAAATATTAGCTTTGTATTTTCTTAAAGAAAGAATAAAAAGATTATATTATTAAATCTTATATATACTAAGTTTCTAAAGCTAAATAAGATATTATTAATAAGATATTTAAATTTTTTATATTATAAATAAAATATTTTATACTACTGGTTATATATCTTTATTATATTCTATTTTTATAATACAAAAAGTTACTAATAATTTATTTATTTATTATATTATTATTAATCTTCGCAGAGCTAATAAGAAAACCGAATCTAATCTATATCTAATTTTTATATAAAAAAAAATATTATAAATAATTTATAAATATTATTATATTGATAATTTAATTTTTTTACTTAATTTTATTAATACTCTGTTAAAAAGAATTATAGAAACTATCTTACTGTTATTATATATAAAAATTAAAAGATCTTTTATATAATAATTATATAATTTATTAATTTTATTTTTTATCTAAAAATAAATATATTTTATATTATAAAAGTTTATATATTTATTTATATTTATATTAATAATATAATTATCTACTCTAATATGTTTAATAACTATTTTCAATATTTATCTATTAATTTTATCTACTTTAAAAATTTAAAAGTTAAATTTAAATTAAAAAAAGTCTATATAAAATTTCTATTTAAAATATTTATTAAATAGTATATTAAAATATTTAGTTTTTTTATACCGGAGTCGAAAGTCGAAGCTCTTTAAAATTTTTAATTTTTATTAAATCCTACTAAGTTAAAGTATTTTTTTAGTTTTAATAATTTGTTATATTATTATATAAACTATTTTATCTAAAAAACTACTTTTTTATAAGACTATAAAATATAGTTATTAAAACTATATAAAAATAAAAATAAAAAATAAAAATATATATCAAAAATTATAATTATTAATTTCATTTTTAAAAAACTACAGTTGGTCTGTTTACTATAAAATAAATTTATATTTATAAAATATTTATTTATTTACAAATTAATAAATATTTTTATATTAATATTAATATAAGCTATAAAAATATAAAAATTATAGTTTACTATCTAAAATCTAATTTTATTTATCATAATTTATTTAAATTCTTTTTATATACTATTGTTGTATTTGTTGTATTTTTATTTTAAATATTTATTAATATTAAAAAACCTACTTGTTTATTAAACTTAAAGTATTATATTTTATATAGATATTATAAAAGATAAAATATATAATTAAAATATTTAAATTAAATATAATTATTTATATTAATCATATATTTATTATTAGAATTTTCAGACAGGTTATAATTAGTACTATTTTAATTAAATATTTAAATCTATATCTTATTTATATATTTCATTCTATTTAAAATTATTAAATCTATATCTTTTATTATTTCAGAAAATAAATGTAATAGCTGATATATCATTCTAACTGTTTTACATAAAAATATAAAGTATATTTTTTATATATAGCTCTAAAATTTTAAAAATATTCTAATTAATATATTTATATATTTATTTAATATATATTGTATTTATATACTTAAATCAGCGATAAGTTTAATTATTATATTATCAATAACTATACTAAAAATTCTTATATAAAAAAATTATATCTACCTTTAAATCTGATTTAGATACTTATTTCTTATATTTTATAAAAAATAATTTATTTTATATAGTTAAAAGATTATTTTTTTAAACTTGGTAAAACTATTATTAATTCTAAGAATAACTATCCAAATAATATATATTCTATATATAAATACATTATAAATAGTAATATTTCTATTTCTAAAAAAATATAACTATATATTTTATATATTCTTATTTATAGAACTTTTTAAAACTATTTATAATAATAATTAATACTAAGACTATAAAAAGTATATTTCTAAGCTAAATAAATTCTTTATATATTAAAAAAATATTAACCGTATAAATATATTTAGAAATATCCAATATATTTAAATAATAACATTTAATATTATAAATTATATAATTTTTAAATCGATTATTCTAATTCATTTTTTTATACCATTATTATAAATTTTTTAATATTTATAACTTTTCGTTTATTATTATTAGTAAATTTATAAAATATATTAGTCTTATTCCAGGTAAATCTATTTAAAAAATAAAATAATAAAATATTATATTTGGTAAGTATATAAAGTCTTATAATTAAAGTATATTATTTTACTTTATATTAAATTATAATTCTTAATTTATAAGTATTTCTTTTAAAAAATCTATATGTTCATTTAAATATCAAATAACTTTATTTTACTATTATCCATCCGCAGACTAATAATTTAAATAAATATATAACTTAAATTATTAACATTATACTTTATTATAAAATTATATAAAAATATATTTTATAAATATTAATCTTATTACTTATTATTTTTATAATGAAGTTTTTTATTATTATAAAAGATATACTATATTATCTTATATTCAGATCATTTTTATATTAATTTTAATATTTAATTAAAATAATCTTATATATAACTATTAATTATATTATATTCAATATCATCTTTTTATTCGAAATATTAGATCTAAAAATAATTAGTTTATTATTTTTAAATAGATTAAGATATTCATCTGTTTATATTTATAAGTTACAATAACTGTTTTTTATATCTAATATTTAAAATATTTTATTTAAGTTAATATAGAAGATATTCAAGATTTCTTTTAATTTAATACTAAAAAAGTTCTTAAGTTTATTATTATATATATATAATATTTGTATAATTATTATCATACCTTATTATTTTTTACTAAAAATAATATAGTATATTTTTATTTTCATCATAAATATATTATACTATTTATTATAAAAAAGAAATTGTTATTTTGATATATTAGATTATTTTATATTCTTAAAATTATTAGTTAATATATATATTAATTAAAGTTTTTTAATTTTCGAAAAATATATTTTATTATTTTTATTATATAGTTAGAGCTAGTTTATTATACTAATAATTCCAACTTTTTTAGTTATATTTAATTTAAACTATTTAAAATAGTTAATGAAATCTTTTCTAATAATAATAATTATCAAGAAGTTAATTATATTTTAAAATTCTATATTATTTATTATAGTTAATATTTTATCTGTTAGTATAGCTATAGTTTTAAAAATAACATATAAATTTCTTTTTTAATATTAATATTTTAAATAGCTGCTATTTTAATATATTTATTCGTCTATATATTTATTTTTATTTATCTTTTTCTATTTTTATATTTTTGAATTTCTTTTTCTAAATTTTATTCTGTTTAATACTATATATTATTATTTTCTATCTTTATATATTTATATATCTAGTATTTTAATATATTTAATTCTTTATAACTATAAGAATATCTATTTTAAAATATAATATATATAATATTTAAAAATTTACTAATAATAATATTTTATTATTTATTTTATATTTTTGTTTTTCTGACTATCTTAGCAGCAGAATTCTTTATATTTTATTAGTTTTATGATTTTTTAATATTTTTATTATACTCAATATTATAAATAATATAAAGTTTTATTTTATTTATTCTAATATTTATATATTTTATTTGATAATTTTAATATTACTCTGCTTTTAGTTCCGGTAAAACTAAAAATATATTTATATATTAAAATTAATATTTTTAAATATTCTATAAATATTTATTTTATTATTTCGAACTTTTTATATTAGTTGAATATTGAAAAAATTTTAAAATTTATATTTATACATATACAAAAGTACTATAATACTAGATATGAATTTAAATATTTTAATATCAATAATTTTGTTTTTTTTAATTATATTAAATTTTTAAAATTATTAATCATTATAAATTATATCTAAAGGTATTATAATTTTAGTTCATTTAGTTAATAATATTAATTATTTAGTTTAAATCTATATTTTAAAATATTTACTTTTTAGCTATAAATTATCTAAGTCTTTTTATATTATTAATAAAAAACTCTCTAATAAAACTAATTACTAAAAAACTGAAATTATTATTAATAAATATATAATATATTATATTTAATATTATAAATCTATTTTATAATATTTAAGTTATTAATCTAAATATAATTCTAAAAATAATTAATAAATTAAAACTACTAATATTATTGTTCATAAATTAATTTAAAACTATAAATATTATTATTCTTAGTAAAATTTAGTTTTAATATTTTAAAAATTATTATATTTCTAATTTTTAATAAAATTAATTTTTAATATATCTATATTTTTTATTTTTTATTCATAATAGTCTATTAAGAAGCAGGCTTATATTTGGTTTTTAATTAGACTAAATAATAAAAATAATAGTTTTAACTAAATAAATTTTTTAATTAGTTTTTTAATTTTTTTACTAACTACTAGATTACTTTATTTTTAACTTTATAGCTAAATATAGCTTAAGAAACTATAAATAAAATTAAAAATAAATAAATAGTTAGAAAGAATATAAATTATGTATAAAATAATTAAAAAGGATAATCAGATTATCAAAATTAAATAAATGAAATAAGTGAAATAAATGAAATAAATGAAATAAATGAAATAAATGAAATAAATGAAATAAATGAAATATAAATAAATTAAATAAATTCAATAAATTAAATAAATGAAATAAATGAAATAAATTCAATAAATTAAATAAATAAAATAAATGAAATAAATGACATAGATTAAATAGATTAAATAAATTAAATAAATTAAATAGATTAAATACATTAAAAAAATTAAATTAATTAAATATATTAAATAAATTAAATAGATTAAATAAATTAAATAAATTAAATAAATTAAATAAATTAAATAAATTAAATAAATTAAATAAATTAAATAAATTAAATAAATTAATTAAATTAAATAGAAAAAATAAGTAGAATAAATATATTAGAATTATATTATAATAATATTTTTTTTAAACTAAATTTTATTAAAATGTAGATTATAATTTATTAAAATGATAGTAATAAAAGTTTTTAATTATTTAATAAATACTTTTTTAAATATTAGACTAGTTCAGCGGTTAGATTTAGATATTTAATTTATTTTCTAATATATATTAGTTAAAAATAATTATATTTTCTATAATTCTATATAAAATTAAAAATATTTTTAATTTTTTAATTTTTTAATTTATTGATTTTTATATAAAATAGAGATTAATATTAGTCTAAAACTAGTTTTTTACTAATAGAAATAAACAGACTAGTATTAAATATAGAATATATTTTTATATTAAAAAATAAAACTAGTTAATAAATATATAAACTAATAATTCTTTTAATTTTACATCTTTTTAGAATATTATAATTAAGCTTTTTATTATATTTTAGTATTTTAATATAATAAATATTTAATTAGATTTTTTAATTTTTTTTAAATCTTCTTACAGATTTATATTATTAATTTATTTATTTTATATATTAGGCTTAAATAGTAGATATTTTTATTTTAATAAATTTAATAATAGTCTATATTTTTATAATAAACTAATTTATATTTTTAGTAGCTAGACTATTTAAAGTTATTACAAATTTAAAATTTATAAAAAATAAAATAATTTTAATAATATTAGAATAAATTGTATTTAGAATAAATTTAATTAGAAAAAACTATTAGTTTTAATTATTTTATAAATAATATATATAAATATAAAGATATTGTTTAAATATTATATTAATCTTTTTAGTTTAATTATTGATTTTAAAATAATATACTATAAAAAATTACTAATAATATCTAATTATTATATTAAATATTTTTAAATTTTAATAATAAATTAGAATTATTTATTTAAAAAAAATTAAAATAGATTATATAATTTTTATATAAATTAAATATATATAGTTATAATAATAGTAATATTAAGAATAAAAATATATAATATTAAATATTTTATTTTTATTAAATAATTAATAATTATTAAAATAATATTACAGTCTTAGTTTTTAAATAAATATATAATAAAATTTATAAATATATTTTATTATATTTGTTTAAATACTAATAAAAACTTTATTTTTTTCATTTTATTCTTTAAATAGAATTATTCTTTAGTAAATATAACAATTTTCTATTTATCATTTTATATATTAGTATCACGGTGCAGACCTAATATACCTATTCTATCTATACTACCTGTTCTGTCTATTCTATCTATTCTATCTATTCTATCTATTTAATCTATTTAATCTATCTTATTCTAATAATCTGACTATCTTTTCTAACTATTTTATATATAATCTGCAACTTTTTTAATTATCTATTTATGTTTGATTTTATTTATAGCTTTTCGAGCTATATCTTGTTTATAAATCTAAAAATAATCTAATCTAATAGCTAGTAAAAAATTTAGAAAATGAATTATAAAAATTTATTTAGCTAGAACTATTATTTTTATTATCTAGCTAGATTAAAAACTAAACGCTAATTTATTTCTTAATATTATATAACTTTAATTTTTGGAAATAGTAGTTCCGATAAAATACTAGTAATCCCGCAATCTTTAGTTATACTAAATAATCTAAAAACATTTATTTAATATATTAATAAATATTTAAAAAAATAATATTATTATTATAATCAAGTCTACATCTGTATTATAAAAATTTAAAATATACTAGCTATCTAAAAAATATTTATAGATTTTAAATTAAATAATTTTAGTAGAAAAGAATATTTATAATTTAAAAATTTATTAATATTATTACCATCTATAAAATAATTTTTTTAAAAAAAATTAAATTTTAAATAGATAAATTAAAATTATTTAAATTATTATTCTTATAATAAGCATCTTTATATATATTTTAAAAATTATATTTATTATTAAAAATATTACAGCTGTTCTAGTAAAAATAATCATATTAATTAATTTTAAATTTTTTTATTTTTATTTTTATTTTAAATATTTATTTAATTCTAATAAGTTTAAAGATAACTGTTCCGATTTTTATCATTTTATTAACTAGATCTAAAAAAAAATAAAAATTAATACTAATTAATATATTATATTTATTATATATAAAACGTATATTATTAGCTGCTTTAAAAAAGAATCTTATACTTAAATATAATCTTATATTAAAAATAAAAAATACGTTCTTCCGGATTATCTAGATATTCTTATTTTTCTGGAATATTTTTTTAAAGATTCGAATAAAGAGTATATTATTTAAAATAAATTTTTCAGTCTTTATTAGAAATAATAAAGTTCTTATAACTATTTTACTAAATTTTAAAAACTTACCCGTAAAGCTAAAATATATTTAAATATATTTTAACTAATATTTAAATAGAATATTAACTATAAACTTAAATCTATATTTATAAATAATATTTCTCCGAAAAAAAACTATCTTATATTAATATATTTTTTTAAAATCTAAAGAATTATTATATATAATATTTCTATAAATCTAAACTAAATAACTAATTCTAAAGACTTCTAGTTAATCTAATATTATATATTTAAAAAAACTAATTTAAATTCTAAAATAAAAACTATTTAAAAAGATCTATTATTTTTAAATATAATAATTTTAAAATAAGAAAATATTAATTTTATTTATTTATTAATACTACTTCCGATCCCGCCAGAAAGTAAAAATAATAAAAAAAATAATTCTAAAAAAAATACTAAAAATATACTAGAAATAAAGCTAGTATCTATCTTATATATTCAAAAAAATATAAAATTTAAAAATAAATAAAATCTATAATTTTTATTTAAAATATAAAAATCTCTTTATACTATATATTAAAAAAAATAAATAGATTAAAGAAATATTAAAAATTTTAATTACTAATAAAAACTATTATCTAGATATGTTATTAATATTATATAAAAAAAAGCTTTCTATTTTATAAAAACTAATTATAAATATTTAATAATAAATAAATTAAGATTAATCTAACCAGATTAGTTTATAATAAATCTACTTTTAAATATTTAAAAAAAGTTTTATATATATAAACTACTAGTCTAAGAATACTACTAGCCTAATATTTATTAATATATAAAATAATAAATAAAAGATTATTATATTTACTAAAAAATAATCTTATTTAAAAAAATAAAATAAAAAATCTTAAAATTTTTGCTAGTATCTAAATAAGTATAATAAAATATATTTATAGATTCTATTATATATTTATTTAAAAATCAGAATTATAATACTATTCTAATAATTATTAATTATTTAATAAAAATAAAATATTTAATTTTTTATAATTTAATTACTAATACTGCTGCTGTTATAATAATATATATCTAATATATATAAAAATTATATAATCTATTTTAATTTATTTTTTTAAATAAAAAATCCTAGTTTATTTTTAAGTTTTCAAAATATTTAATATAATATTTAGATATTACCAGCAAGCTCTTTATAATATATTATTCTAAAACTAATAACTAAATTAAAAAAATTAATATAATATTTAAATAATATCTCTATAATTATATAAACTATTTATAAAATAATTAAAGTTAATAGTTTTTTCTAGCTAAATTTACTTTAAATATAATCTATTCTAATACTATCAAAATTATTCTATTTTTTATAAATTATAGATTTTATTTTTATATAAATTTTAAATCTATTATTATTTTAAATAGTTTAATTATTAAAAATATAACTAATTTATTATAAAACTATAAACTATTACTAAATTTATTAAAATAAAAATATAAACTAATTTAGTATAAAAAATATAAACTATTACTAAATTTATTAAAATAAAAATATCTACTGTTTGAATCTAATATATAAATTAAATAAACTAATAATATAAACTAATAAAAAGATATAAAAAAAATCAGAAAATATAATTAAATATCTACTATATTAAAATATTAAAATCTAATAAAAAACTTAATTAAAATATTTTAAAATTATCTAAAATTAAAAAAATTATTAGTTTATATATTTATTAACTAGTTTTATTTTCTAATATAAAAATATATTTTATATTTAATATTAGTTTATTTATATTTATTAATAAAGAACTAGTTTTAGATTAGTATTAATTTCTACTATTTTATATAAAAATTAATAGATTAAAAAAATAAAAAATTAAAAATATTTTTAATTTTATAAAAGATTATAAAAAATATAGTTATTTTTAATTAATATATATTATAAAATAGATTAGATATCTAACTCTGACTATTAAACTAGTTTAATATTTTGAAAATCTTTATTAAATATTTAAAAACTTTTATTACTATTATTTTAATAAATTATAATCTATATTTTAACAGAGCTTAGTTCTAAAAAAAGATATATTATTATAATATAAATTTAATATATTTATTTTATTTATATTATTTATTCTATTTATTCTATCTGGTCTATTTATTTAATCTATTTAATTTATTTAATTTATTTAATTTAATTTATTTATTTTATTTTAATAATCTGACTATTTTTCTAATTATTTTATATATAACCCGCAATTTTCTTAATTATCTATTTATTTTTAATTTTGTTTATAGTTTTTTAAGCTATATCTTGTTTATAAATCTAAAAATAATCTAATCCAGTAGCTAGTAAAGAATTTAGAGAATTAATTATAAAAATTTATCTAGCTAGAGCTGTTATTCCTACCATTCAGTCAGATTAAAAACCAGACACCAGCCCGCTTTTTAACAATTAGTAGATATTAGACTAATAATATTTTTAAACTAATATTTTATAAATATAAGTCCTTTTAAACTATTTAAAAATAAATTTATTATAAACTGATTAGATTAGCTAGGTTTTAATTTATTTATTATTTAATATTTATGATTAATTTTTATAAATTAAAGTTTTTTTTATATAATATTAATAATATATTAAAATAACAATTTTTATTAATAATTAAAACTTCTAATATTTTTTTAATCTATTTATTTTTTTATAAGTTATATGAAAAGGTTTTTTATATTTTAAATAAAAATTATAAATTTGATTTATTTTTAAAACTAATATTTCTTCAAATATATATAATAGATATTAGTTTTATTTTAAATATATTTTTAGTATTTTTTAAAATTATTTTTTTTTTCATTTTCACTCTCTGCCGGAATCGGAAAAAATGTTAATAAATAAATAAAATTAATATTTTTTTATTTTAATATTATTTACCTTTAGTATAATAAATACTTTTTTTTTAAAAAAGTTCATTTGATTTTTTAATTAGATTATTAGACTTAATATTATATTTTTTAGTTTATAAATAATCTTAAAATTAAAATATAATAAAAATTTAAATTATTAGATTTATTAATAATTCAGTAGTTTATAAATATAAAATATTCTAAATTATAATAATTAATAATAATTTGAATTAAAAATAGGAATTTTTAGCTTAGATTACTATTTTTTAAAATAATAAATAAGAATAAGTAGTTTTTTATTATAAATTATATAATTATATTTAGTAGATATATACCTTTAAAAATATATAATTAAATATAAGATTTTATTATCTTTATATTAAAATAATATTTATAAATCTAATTAAATAATTATAAGATTACTATTTTAATAAAAATATTTTTAAATATATTAAATTTTTTTTAATATTTTAAAACCTAAATAAGACGAATATTTTTTATTAGATTTCTAAATAAAGCAGTTACTTTTAAAAAATTATAAATAGACTAATAATAAAAATTATAAAAATTTAGAAAAGCTTATATATTAATTATATAAATTAAAATAAATTTTTAGTTATTATTTTAATTTTTTTTTAAATTTGTATAAAACTTATTGTAGTTTATAATTCAATCTAAAAACTTAATCTTAAATATAATAAACTTATATTCTAATAACTTAATATAAAGTTTTATTTTTTTTAGTTTTTATAAAATATAAAATATATTTAAAATTTTTTTTATAATTATAATTATAAATTAAAATATTATTTAAATAATAATAGAAAATTTATTAAAATAGTTTTTGAAAATATTATTAATATATTATTAGAATATAGCAGAGGTTTTAATAAGTTTGTATTATATTATCAATCTTTTATATGATTTTAGCCAGATTTAGAATATAATAAAATATTTTTAGTTTTTTTAACATTAATATGATTAAAAATATTAATAATATTAATTTTTATAAAATATTTTATTGTTTTGTATTATTTAGAATTTTCTTATAAAGAGGAGCGGGTATCTGTTCTTTATAAAAATAATATTTACAATATAATAATTAATATAAAATCTTAGATTTTTTAGATTTTGTTATAAATAATATTAAAGAGATAATTAGTACTAAACTTTAAGAAATAAATATTTTTTAGATTTTTTAAAAGCTATTTTTTTAAGACTTATAATTTATTTTTAAATATTTTATACAAAAAACTAAATAACAACTTTTTTTTATTTTTTAGAAGCTATTTTTTTAAGACTTATAATTTATTTTAAAATATTTTATATAAAAAACTAAACAACAAGTTTTTGTTATGTTTTAAAATAATAATATAATTATATTTTTGATATAAAAATAATTTTTCGGCTTGCTTAAAATAATATTCTTAAAATTCTCAAATTTTTTCAATAAAATTAGTTTTTCTGGTTTACTAATAATTTACAATATTTTATTAATCTAATTTATTATTATTATAAATATTAAATAGTTATAATATATATAAATAATATATATAATTAATAAAATTAAATAAATATTCTTTATTAAAATTTTTAAAAATATAATATTTTTAAAGCAGGTTTTTAGTAATATATTATATAATATTTTACTTTTTTAAAGTTTTGATAAAGCATTATAATAATTTTAAGAATAATAATTAATAAACTAAACTATATATATAAATTAATTAATATAAGAACTATAGACTTTTAGCTATAAAAAACTAAAAATAATTAAATAATAAATAAAACAAGTAATTAAAAAATATATCTTTTTTCACATAATTATAGATTTTTAGAATTATTTAAATATAATAAATAATATAATCTAACTTTTTCTATTAATTATTAAGTTTTATGATTATCTTATAAACTTTTAGAAGATATAATAATAACTAATAAATTTGAATCTAGTTTTTATTTATTATTTTCAAAATAAAGTATCTAATATTAGTTATAATATAAATTAAGATTTTTATCTTTTTAAAATTTAAAATAATAGAAATAACTATTAAATTAATTTTTTAAAAAATCTTTTCAACAGGAATTTTTTTAAATATAATTTTTAAAATAATATATGATTATATTAAAGAAATTGTCTATTAGCAGCTTAAAATAGACTTATTTTTTTAATTATTTACTAGAATTGAATAAATATAAATATATAAATTTACAAATAGGAAATATATAAGTATTACTTATAATATTCTAATATTAAGTTTGAAAGAGTTTTTAATAAAATAGCAGTTTAATTTATAATAAAAATATTTCTTATAGTTATAACAGTCGGTTTTTTAATTTAAAAATAAATAATATATAATAAATAAATTTATAAAATAATATTCTAAGATAATAGATTTTTTTAAACAATTTTTCTTATTTTAAAATTCAGATTAGTCTTTTTTTATACATAATACTAGATTAATAAAAGATTTTTAAGATTAATTTTAATATTTATTAGTTATTAAGATTTTTTTATTTTCTAATCTTTTAAAAAAAATAGTAAATTTTAGATAAAATCTATTAGAGTTTAAAGAGTCTTAATAATATAGTTTTTAATTTTTTATTAATTATTTATTTAATATAATTAGTAGAACAGCTTTAAATATTTTAGCTTTTATAACTAAATATTAAAATTTAATAAAAAAAATAATAAATTTTCTGCTGTTCTGGTAAAGATAATGTAAATTATTATATATATTATAAATATTATTTAGTTTTCTGAAAACCTATTTTAAAATTTTTAGAATATTAATATAGTTATTAATAGAATAGCTTTTGTTTTAAATATATAAAAATAATTAGATATATATAAGATTTAAAAACACCTGGTTATATAAATAATCTAGGATTTTATAATAAAAAATTAAATAAAATTAATAGTTCTTTTATTCTTAATCTAAGTTATAAAATAGACAAAATGTTTTCAAATATCTTTAAACTTGTTAGAATTAGGTATATATTTAAAAAAATAAAAATAAAAGATTTAAAAATAATTAATATAATTATTTTTATTAAAGCAGCTGTAATATTTTTAATAATAATTATAGATTCTAAAATATATATAAAAGTATTCACTATAACAATAGTAATCTAAATAATTTTAATTTATTCATATTAGACTTAGTCTTTTTTTCTATAATAATTTTACAGGTAGTAGTAACTTTAGATAATAATTAAACTATTTTAATTTTTTTATTAGATTTAGTCGGATTAGAATATAAGTAGAATGTTTTTTAAAATAAGCTGATTCTAGGCCTTTATAATATATATATAAATTTAGTTATAATAGTTATACTATTTTTTAAAATATTTATTAATATATTAAGCGAACCTTTCTGGATTATTTAATATAGCTAAAAATTACAGAATTACTAATATTTTATTAGAACTATTATTTTTGAGAAAAAAGGTATATAATTATTGGTATGCTGGGCTGGAAGCCCTTAAAATATAAAAATTTAAAGATATTATAACAGTATAAAATTGTTATTTATTCTGTATATAAAGTATAGAGTATTAAGTACAGATATAATCAAAAAATAAAAAAATAAATAAATAAAATAAACAGAAGAAGTAAGACAGAAAAAATAAGATATGAAAATAAAATTAATAAAACTAGTTTTTTTATACTAGTAATATCTTTATTACTTTTTTATATTTTTACTAAAATGATATAAGATATTATTATTATTACTATTCTTTTTATTATTCTTTTTATTATTCTTATCTAGTACTATTAATATCTTATATTTTTAAAAAATAATATAGTATATGTTTTTTTCTTAGTACCAGCTTTTTCTATTTATTTATAACATCTTTAATAATATTTTTAAAAAAATTAATAAATAAAATAAATTTTTAAAATACTACCTAACAGCTTATAATTATTCTATTTATTTAATCTAATACTATAACTATTATAGTTAGATTTAAAATAAAAAATATTAAATATTTATAAAAGTAATATCTTACTATTTTTTATTTTTTTAATTTATATTAAAAGTTTAATTAATAATTTTTATATTAAACTGTTTTTAATTAAATATAATAGTAAAGATAGTCTTAATTTTAATTATTTTATAATCTAAATATTGATATAATATATTTTTTATTATAAATTTATTTAAGTTCTAAAATTTATTAACTTTATTTTATATTTTATTATTTAGATTCCAATATCTAATATTTTTCTAAAACATAATTTTATCGGCTTTTTACTAAAGTAATTTTATATATTTATTTACAGCTAAAATATTAATAGCTTTTTAATATAATATAAAATATAGTAAGTTTTATTTTAACAGTTTTAAACATATTTACTTTAAATATATCTGTTTTAAATATATTTGTTTTAAGTATATTTATTTAAATAATCCGAGTCTAATATTAGTTTTATTAAATATATTAGATATATTTATCTAGAATCTGTTTTCTGGCTTGAATAATCTAAGTTTAATATTTATTTTATAAAATATATTATTTAGATTAAGATTATTATAGCTAAATACTTAAAGCTTTTATATAAGTATTTTAAAAAGCTGTTAGACTTTAATTTTAATTATTTTTTTAATTTAAATAAATAATAGTATTTTAATTATATTAATATCTACAGTTTTTATCAATATTTTAAATTGATTTATATTAATAATATTTATAAACTTGACTTTCTAGTTTAATCTATATTTATATTAATAACTATTTTAATCTAGCTTATATTTATATTAAAAAGTATAATATATAATTAATAAATAGCTTAAAAGTAAAGTAAATAAGATTTTTTTTATTATTAAAATTTATATTTAATCGGATATTATATAACTAATTATTTTTATTTTTATATATATCATTATTTAGTGTATTAACCAACAGCTTAAATAAGATTTCATTTAAAAAAAATTAAAAAAGTTATTTTTTATTATTTTTATTATAAATATAAATTATAATAAGATTATTATTATAAGAATACTAGATATTTATTTTATTTTAATTTATTTAGTTGAATTTATTTAGTTTAATTTTTTTAATTAGTATAGTTTATAAAATTATAGTCTGTTATAATTATATATATTTATATTTTATTTTAAACATTCTAAATATTTTTAGATCTTATAATATAATATTTAATTTATATATTATTTTAAAAAAAGTATTAGTTTTTATATCTTACTATTTTATTAAAAGTTATAATTATTATAAACAGCTGGTGTTATTATAAAAAATATATATTTTTTTATATAATCAAATATTATTAAAATTTATAAATATAGATTATTATAATTTTATCTATTAATATTCTATCTATTTAAAGTAGATATTATAAATAAAATCTACATTATATTTAGTTTATTTTGTTGTTAGTAAAAATTTTTATATTATATAAATAAACTAGTTGGATAAATATATATTATACAATAATTATTTTTTAAAAATTAAATTTTAGTATTTTATTATTAAAAGTCTCTAAATTTTAATAGCTTAATTATATTTTATTTATTTTATTCTATTATTTTTTTTTAGAAATAAATATAACTAGATTTTATTATAGTATAGATCTAATATATCTATTCTATCTGTATTATCTGTTTTATCTGTTTAACTTATTTAATTTGTTATATTTTAATAATCTAACTGTTTTTTCTAATCATCTTTTATATAATCTATAATTTTTTTAATTAATTATTTATTTTTAATTTTATTTATAGCTTTTTAAGCTATATCTTATTTATAAATCTAAAAATAATCTAATCTAATAACTAGTAAAAAATCTAAAAAACTAGTTATAAAAAATTATCTAGTTAGAATTATTATTCTTAGTATCTAATCAGACTAAAAATCAGATATTAGTCTATTTTTTAATATTATATAATTTTTATTTTTAAAAATACTAATTTTAATAAAATATTAATAATTTTATAATTTCTAGATAAACCGAATAATTTAAAGAAATTTATATAGTATATTAATAAATATTTTAAAAATAATATAATTATTATAATAAATTATATTAATATATTATAAATACTAAAGCTGTACTTATTAATATTTAGTATATTATTATTATAAAAAATATACTATTTATCTATTAGATAAAATAAATTTAAAAAAGAATAATCTAAATTACTAGCTTATAAAAATAAATATTATTTAAAAAATTATTTTTTAAAAAAAAACTAAATCTAAATTAAATATATTAAAACTATTTAGATTATTATTTTTATAATAAATTTTCTAATATAAATTCTAAAATTTATATCTATTATTAAAAATATCATAACTATTCTAATAAAAATAATTATATTAATTAATTTTAAAATTTTTATTTCTGTTTTTTTTTCTAAATATTTATCTTATTTTAATAAATTTAAAAATAACTATTCTAACTTTTATTAATTTATTTCTTAGATTAAAAAAATAAATATTAATATTAATTAATATACTACTATTATTATGTAAAAATTATATATAATTAGTTATGTAAATAAAATATTATATATTTAAATATAATTTTATATTAAAAATAGAAAATATAATCTAAAAACTTTTATTAATATTTTAGATTTATTTAAATATTTTTTTAAAAATTCTAATTATATTAGAATCGCGTGTAATAAATTATATTAGTTAAAATAAAAATTTTATAATTTTATAATATTTTTTATTAAGTTTAAATATTGAGTTTAAAAAATATATATATATACTTAAATATTTTTTTATACTTAAAAACTATATTAGTTAAGATTTTAAAAATATATTATTAATTAATATTTTTTTAAAAAAAACTATTATAATTTAGTTTATTTTTTTTAGATTTTAAATAATTATTATTTATAATATAATACCAAAGTTTATAATTATTTCTAAAAATCTTTTTTTAATTTTATATTTTATAATTTGAGAAATTAATATAAATCTTAAAATAATAATTATACTAAAAGATCTGTTATTTTTAAATATAATTTTATAAATTTATTTATTATATACTATTGGTTTTTTTATTAAAAGACTAATTACTATAAGTATAAAAAATATTTTTATTATAAATTAAATTATTATTTTATTAGAAATTGTTTTAAATTTAATATTAAAATATTATAAGTAATATTTATATATTTTTTATCTTTATATTTTTATATTTATTTATTATATTAATTATTTTTAAATTTTTATATTTATTCTTTTTTAAATATTATTTATTTTCTTATAATTTTATATAATCTGTTTTTAATAATTAAATTTATTTATAAATTTTTTAGATTTTTTAATCTTATTTTTTATTATAATCTGAATATTTTTATTTATTTAACTTTAATAAGTAATTAAAAAAAATAAATTTATTTTAAACTATTAATAATTTGATTTTTTAGTATAATTATATACTATTTTAAAAATTATATTTAAAAAAGTTTCTGTTAAAAAATCTTTTAAAAAACTAATTTAATAATTATTTCTCTTATTTTAAATTTTAAGAATATAAAAGCTTTAATTTATATTATAATTAATTATTAAATATTTTATTCTAAAAATAATAAATTAAAATTAAATTAAAGTCTATCAGCTATTATCATATTTTCTAAAAATTTATAAAATAATTATAAAATTTAATAAATAATAAAAAAAGTTAGACTATATTATTTATTATATTTTAATAACTCTAAAAATTTATAATAATAGAAAAAATATTTTTTTTAATTATTTATTTTATTTATTACTTAATTATTTTTAGTTTTTTATAGATAAAAGTTTATAATTTTTATATTAATTAGTTTATATATATAGTTTAATTTCTTAATTAATACTATTAAAATTATTATAATGTTTTATTAAGATTTTAAAAAATTAAAGTATTATATAATATATTAGTAAGAATTTATTTTAAAAATATTATATTTGTAAAAATTCCAATAAAAAATATTTATTTAATTTTATTAATTATATATATTATTTATATATATTATAACTATCTAATATTTATATTAATAATAAATTAGATTAATAAAATATTAAAATTTATTAATAAGCTAAAAAAACTAATTTTATTTAAAAATTTTAAAAACTTAAAAAAAATTTTTTTAAAAAAAATGGGAAATTATTATTATATTAAAAATATAACCATATTGTTATTTTAAAAAATAAAAAAAACCTATTATTTGGTTTTTTATATAAAATATTTTAAAATAAATTATAAATTTTAAAAAAATAATTTTTAGCAAATTTAAAAAAAGATTTTATTTATTTTCGCTTGTTACTAGTTGTTTTTTTAATATTACTTATAAAAAAATCTAAAAAAACTTAAGATTTTATATTAATTATTATATTTTAAATATTATTTTTTTTTAAAAATAAATATCTATTTCTGCTTATAAAAAAGACTTTAAATAATCTAAAAAAAATAAAATATTTTATAAAAATTAATATTATTAATATCTTTAATAATATTAAAATTAAAAAAATTAAAAATATTTTATTATACTTTAAACTTATTTATAATTATATAAACTATTTATAATATTATTTAATTTAACCGGAGCCTCTGCTATATTTTAATAATATATTAATAATATTTTAAAAAATTATTATAATATATTTTATACTATTTATTTAAATAATATTTTAATTATAACTATATTTATAAAAAATATTTAGAATATATCTACTATATTCTATAAAAATAAAAAAAATAAAACTTTATATCAATTTATTTAAATATAAATTTATAATATTTAAAATTAAGTTTTTAAATTTAGTTATAAGCTATAATAGATTTTATATAAATTTGAAAAAAAATTAGAATTATAGTTAAATAGTTTATTTTAATTTATATAACTAATATATAAATTTTTCTAGATTTTAAAATTTTTTACTATTTTTCTATTTATAATTCTTTAAAACTAATTATTTTCTTTATATATTTAATAAAAAATATTCTATTTATATAAATTTTAAATTATTAAAAAATATTTAATATATTTAAAAATATTTTTATTAAAATACTAATTTTATAACTATTTAATTAGAGTTATAATATTATTTTAAAAACTAATATTTTTAACTATATATTAAAAAAAGTTTTATTTTAATATAATAAGAATAAAATATTATATTTTATTCTATATTCTTTTAAAAAATATACTTCTACTGAATATAACTATAAGATTTATAATAAAAAATTATTTATTATTATTTATTGTTATTTATTATTATTTATTATTATTTATTATTATTTATTATTATTTATTATTATTTATTATTATTTATTATTATTTATTATTATTTATTATTATTTATT